>NW_017676464.1:0-23961 GCF_001879085.1 Nicotiana attenuata
TTCTTCGTTCGTTTTTAGGTGGGAGTCGCGATCACAAGTCGTTGGGTCACGTAGGCCTTCGCGTTGCGAAAGGCAGCTCGCGTTCGCGAAGTGTCAGCTAGGTTAGGCTTCGCGATCGCGAGTGCCATGTCGCGTTCGCGAAGAAGGCTTTTGTGGCCAGGGGCAAGATTGCCTTCGCGATCATGAGAGACTTATCATGATCGTGAAGAAGGATCACTGGGTAGAGCACTAAATAAAAATCGAGACTTAGGCCATTCTTTTTCATTTTCCACTTCTCTTGGCCGATTTTGGGAATCTTGGAGGGGAATTTTTCATATAGCATTTTAAGGTAAGTGAGTCGTACCCAATGTGAGTTTAATATATAGATTATGGGTAGATTTTAACATAGAAATTATAGAAATTATGGGATTATGTTAAAAAACCTAGGTTTTGGTAAAAATGGGATTAGATCACGAAATTGATTATGGAATTGAGTATAAATTATATATTTGAGTTCATAAGATTATGGGTAACATTTATCTACATAAATTTTCGAAATCCGGGTACGTGGTCCCGGGGGTGACATTTAGGAATTTTCCAAATTGAATTGAGTAATTACTGTAATAGTTAAATTATAAACAATTGGGCATATTAGTTTGTACGATCTTTGGCTACTTTTATATTGTTCGGCACTGATTGAGGCAATTAGTGTGGTTGAAGAGCTGAGTAGTGAACTTGGGAGTGAGGTAAGTCTCTTGCCTAATCTTGTAAAAGGGAATCATCCCCGTAGGTTCCTTAATTGTTATGTGCTACTTGTTATGAGAGCTAAGTACGCACGAGGTGACGAGAGTCCGTACGTAGCTAAAATCATGCTTATGTCCAGGTAGTCTAAGGACTTCACCATGCGATATTTGTACTACTTAAACTCAACTTCTTAGTTTAATTACTTAGATTTATACTTAAAATTTGATTAGGGATTATGTTGGGCCGAGCTTCCTTACCTTGAAGTTTTGACGGAATACCTGATTGTTGGTGAAAGTTATGCTTTCATTGAGTGCCATCCTTGTGTTGTAGTTGTTTGACCCGTAGTTCGAAGAGTTTCTCTATTCCTGTGGATTGGACCGAACGCCTCAACAGTATATTTGAGATTCATCTATAGTTCGCGTCGGTTGACCCTCGCCAATGTACATGATTATTTTGGATCGGGCCGTATGACCTCAGCATAGCTCATGTGTAATATCGTTAGGAGTTAAAATATACATGATATTTTCCTTCATGACTTGATATTTAATACTTACCTGATGATTCATAATTGTTGAGATGGCATGTGATATTTGGGGATTTCAAATTGATATTATGTTAAAGGATCACGTTATTTACTATTTCTTATTCCATTGTTACTGTTGTATTACATGTTTATTTATAATTCTTGTACTTTATTTATTGACCACTAGTAAGTGTTGATGTCGATTTCTCGTCACTACTTCTTCGAGGTTAGACTAGATACTTACTGGGTACATGTTGATTTACGTACTCATGCTACACTTCTGCACTAATTGTGCAGGTTCTGAGGCAGGTGCATCTGATGGCCATCGGGCGTGCATTAGTCACGCTATTTAAGCACCCTATAAGAAAAGAAGAAGAAAGAGGCTTAATTCATCGCTTCCAATCCGATTAAGGGATTTTTTCTTTTCCACAAAACTGCAGCCCAAGAAGAAAAACGTCGTCGAGGCGTTCCCTGTTTGCTTCGATCTGCCCTACGCCTAGGACGTTTTTTGGGCCAAGAGCCATAGTTAGTTGTGTATACAATTTCTATTTTGCTTTCTATATATAGATATGGCTTTCTCTTGATGGAATATACCAAGCTAAATCTTCTTTTTAGAACCACAACTCAGTGAAGTAGGCGACAACTGCTATTAGGGTCTGTCTTAAGGCATTGGCTCTCTAAAAAAAAGGATTTCCTATCATTGCATGAGTTCTTTTTTGTATAAAACATATTCACTACAATTTTAACTAAAGAAAGAATGTTGACTGTTCGACAACGTGAAGACTGCAATCTCGACTTAGAATAATCAAACGCCCATCACGAGTCACATGGGCACCCAAACTTCACCTTCAAATGTAACGACCCGGCCGGTTGTTTTGAGAATTTAAGCTCCGTTCGGTGGCATAAGGTCTTGAAAAACTTCATATTATGTGTGTCGACTTGCGTGCATGGTTGAATTCAGTTACCGGATGATTCAAAGTAGAATTAGAAGAAGGAATCTAGTTTTGGAAGCTTAAGCGATGAGAATTTGACCGGAATATGACTTTTGTGTAACAGATCCGGAATGAGTTTTGGATGATATCAGTATCTTTGTATGGTTATTTTTGACTTAGGAGCGCATTCGAATTCGGATTTGGAAGCCCGTAGGTAATTTGAGGCATTTCGGTGAAAGTTGAAAAAATTGAAGTTAGGAAAATGGAGAAGTTTGACCCATGGTAGACTTTTGTGATATCGGGTTCGGGATGCGATTTCGAGAGTTGAAGCAGCTCAGTTATGTCATTTGGGACTTGTTTGCAAAATTTTGCGTCATTCTAAGTTGGTTTGATTAGTTTCGGCACGAGTTTTCGAAGTTGAAAGATTTGAAAGTTCATGAGTTCAATTCTTGGTGCAATTTATAATTTTAGCATTGTTGGATGTGATTNATATGCCAATGGAACAATACCCAATCGAAAACAATCGAAAAATTTTAAAAATCTCGAAATTAGCAAAACCCGAGCCCCGGGCCCACTTCTCAAATCTCAGAAATTTTCACATTACTAGATTCCTCATCTTCTCAGAGTTCATACATACCAAGAACTCTCAAATCCGAGCTCAAATGACCCATCAAATCCCAATTTGTTATATCAAAAACTCAAGCCCTATTTCTTCAATTTTAGGCTTAATTTCCACAAATTTCAAGGTTAATCTCACATAATAATCGTGTTTTTAACTCATAAAACTTACCTCCAGTCAATCTCCTTCGAATCCCCCTTCAAAAGCTCCCAAGTAGCTCTCACAATGCTCAAAAATGGAGGAAAAATACCTTAGCTCGAAGATGAAATATTAATTTTAAACCATTCTGCCCAGACCTCCTTTTCGCTTCTGCGATCTCATTACCGCATTTGCGGTTTCCGCTTCTGCGGTCTCTTTCCGCTTCTGCGGTTCTTCATGTAACCACCTGGACTGCTTCTGCGGTCTATATCCGCTTCTGCGGACGCCGTATATGCGAACCACCATCCGCTTCTGCGGAAGTCCTCCAATGACCCAAAACCGCACCTGCGACTCCCTTACCGCATCTGCGGAACCGCATATGCGGCCCTTCTTCCGCAGATGCGGAAACACCTGATACCAGCAACATCAGAATTTCACCAAGTCCAAAAACCATCCCGATGGCCATCCGAAATCACCCCGAGGCCTCCGGGACCCCAACCAAAAGTGCCAACCCATCCTAAAACTTCTTTCAAACTTGCTCCAATCATCAAAACGCCACAAACCACACCGAAACCATCAAATTACATCGGATTCAAGCCTAAGTTCTTCTAAATCTTCCGAAACACGCATTCGATCAAAAATCCAACCAAACGACATCCGAATGACCTGAAACATTACACACACATCCCAAATCACCCAACGAAGCTATTGCAACTCTCGGAATTCCATTCCGACCCTCGGATCAAAATCTCACCTATCAACCGGAAATCGCCAAAATACTAACTTTGCCAATTCAAGCCTAATTCTACACCGGACCTCCAAAATCACTTCCGATCACACTCCTAAGTCACAAATCATCCAATGAAGCTAACCACATCTTAAAAACTCCGATCCGAGCTCATATACAATTAAGTCAACTCTTGGTCAAACCTTTCGAATTCAAGGCTTTCTACTGAAACTGTTTCTTTCAAATTCATTCCAAATTTTCCTGAAACCAAAACCAATGATCTACACTAGTCATAATACATAACACGGGGCAAGTCATGCCCGAGAACTGGCGATCAAAGTGCAAAAGCTCAAAACGACCGGTCGGGTCGTTACATCCTCCCCCACTTAAACACACGTTCGTCCTCGAACGTGCCCAGAGCTGTTCTAAAAACCAACAAATCGCTGAATAACCTCACCATGCATATACCCGGGGGTGATCCCATGTCACCCTATCTCGCATAGGTCCGATAACACAACATAGCTGAAATTTCACAGTCCATCTAGCCCATAAGCCATAGAACCACATTGCACTTTCCGAAATCATACACAAGATCAGAACCTCACATCTATATTCAGAATAGGCCCGAACCAGCTGAAATAACCCCTACATGTAACCTCAGGTGCAATTATATGATATACCACATAACTGAAACACTCGAAACGATAACTTCTATTCACAGCAGCTGCACACAACACCCGAATACCGGTAGAAAACCTCTTATCAACTAAGGTCTTATTCCAACACTTTCATATACTGCCAACAATAAAGGACACATGCAATAAACCGTAACCATTAATCAGGTCAACCATTCATGAAGTCGCTTCCCCTTTGGCTAATACCACAGCAGATTTCCGAGCCGAACCTCGATATTATCCTTCCAACAAGCTGAAATCAAATCCGTTCATATTCATTAGTGACCCCAACGATCACCTCGAATCCAACACACCACTCTGGTGATATGACACCTCAATACAGGCCTAAGCCACAACTTGCATAATACGCGCACCAATAAGAAACGGTCTAAACATACTCAGATCATGAAAAATGACTCAAACGAAAGAGCTGTATCTCAAGCTCGTCAGTACCATCACAACACAAGGCTGAGACCCCGTCTCACATCATAGAAATAGAACACCTGAATATACCCCGAAAGGTCATATCTCCACTTGGCCTCGCTACAATGCGTGATCATATCCAAACACTGTTACACATGAAACACCTCAAGTCACTATGCTCAAAATCGACAGCCAAGCACAATTTGATGTCTGGAACCCAAGTAAATCATTACACCCATGGTGAAACAAATAACATACGCCACGCAATTCTCATAAAACATAACCGGTACATCAATCACCGAGCAATACCCAATTACTCTTCCTGCTCGACTTTCACTATGAATCCCCAATAGAACCGCACCACATGTGCCCATAACCAATGAATCATAACGTCTCGCAGCACAATAGCAGCTCATAGATCTCCCCAGATCACTAACAAGCTCACTAACGATCGAATCAACCTATCCCTCAACACTAAAATTTCGGGGCCAACCAAGCCAACTCAAGCTAAACACGTATCCACATCGGCCTACCAACGAACTCATTACCAAGAAAGCCTGAAGTTGCTCCTTCCACTATCATAACTCCTGCCGGAGCCGTACGATACGGTGCCCGGCACCAAATCAATATCGAAATCCGCAACCTCGCCCGGTGACATGCCCGGCCACAAGAAATGCATCCGAAAAGTCCCTTAACATCGGAACGGAACCAATGGTAGAAACCTCTGTACTGATATCCATCACGAAGGCCCAATTAAGAAAAGCAATCCTTCCCAGCCGTCTGCTGGTCTTTGAAATATAAGCCACTCTGTTGGAACATAACCTGACGCACCTCGCCACTCAACCCATGGAATTTCTGGCACAGCCCATAGCGCAATAGTCCAGAACAGCCCAACACTGAGACAACCAGTCTGCACCCCGACATCATATCCGAATCTAACATACCCCATCATAGCCGGAATATGAGAACTTCCGTCTCCACATACACCAGCACATGAATCATCATATCCGACCCCAATTTCGCCGTCCGAACACATGCCACACCTTTAATACCCAATCATCCCACGATAGATAGTCTAAAATTTCCCTGTGCCTCCAAGCAACCCAAATATCACTAGTCGACCCAACAAGAAAGTGCCACAATACTACCGGAGTATCATCAGTTTAATCACATTACCCTTTTTCGAGACAAATACTCTTGTCAAATCACTTCCAGTTAGCAGTACCATTTCCTTGATTACCTGAGGCTACCCGTTGCCTAAGAATTTTATGAACTTCTTTTCAGAAGTGAACTGTAACTCATCTAGCCAAGAACTTCCACTGATCCCATTTGGAAGGAAATCATTACACATCCCATGCTTCGCATGCCCATAGAAAATATACATCTCCAAACCACGGTAAAACCCGACAAGAACTCTCTCCCAATTCCATTTGCACAAGCTAAACTGCCAGGACTGAATCCTTCTATCCAAACCAAGCTAAGCAAGCTGTCAGAACTCAAGAGCTTTGCTGCAAAATACCTGTAAGGGCTCATTACCTCGAACACACACAAAGAAATTAATCATATCCTTACCATACCGATTCGGTCTACTATCAAACCATTCCACCTATCTAAATTTCCTTCTAAATCATTTTCAACTTGATGCTTCCTCTTGCTGTAGTACCACAATCTCTCGATCCCAGGCTCACTACACGAGACCCAAGCACAAGACCACACTGTCTAGGACCCATAAGCCGCTGAATACTCTCTCAAATATTACCAGAAACATCACGCTCCCGAATACTTTAATTTGAAGAACCCCCTGCGAATCCGAATCCGTTACCTTTACTTCCTGATACTGATGCATAGAACCCCATAATTAATGTAGAAATACCACAAATCTGAACCTCTTTCAATGAAAACACAGTTTCTAACCACACATGAACTTTAAAATACCCGATTGTTCCCTGTAGAATCTTGAACACATTAGAACCATTCTCGAAAGTCATTCACTCTTTATTCAAACTGCAACTTACCTGACCTAACGAACAGAACCACCCCTGCCTCATTGGCACTCCGATACCGCAAAATGAAATCCTCGTCCTAATGTAACCACGCAACTTCCTGCTCTATGCGCCGAGCATTCTTTACCAACAACAACTTAAGACATCCTGTGATTCTCTCTCCCCATGAAGCATAATGTAACCTTGTCAAAATTTTCCTTTACTCTAGCAATAGCTAATTCACTCATGTCCCAAACTGGAACTAACATAGCACCTAATCGTGCAATCAACTACTCATAGCAGACTCCCCCACTTGGCTCGAAGCCATAGATCAAAATACCCTCAATAACTCATAACACTTTTACTCTATTTATGCCACAATAACATAGTGAGATTAAACTCAAATCATTTATAGGTTGTGAAAACACAGATCATCCCGTACTGTAACTCTCCTGCAATTCTCGCATTCATCCCCGCAACAGTTAAGCCCCACTCTCTTAAGCAATCCGAAATCTCAAATTTCAACCCGTACCCTTCCATCACACATGAGATCTTCTAACATACACATAAGGATCACACCACTTCGGAACGCTCCGCAGGGGATAACCCATCTGCTTCGCCTCAATATAATATTTCTGTATACCTTCCACTGTCATACACCTTACACAGCCACTTAGTCTTCCTGAGTCTGAACTCATACCGCAACATAAAATGTACTTCACTCCCCAACTAGGAGACATGAAAAGATTCTCCACGCGCCCATAACTCGTAGTCACACATCCAAATCACAATGGAAATCATACGCTTAATAGTTCATCTATCATTCAGCAGACCTTCCTCATCACTTCCAAGTCACGTAGATACATCTCGCAGTACCAATACACTCTTTACATAGCTACCCAGCCGACACTTCCACTAATAAGGACACTACCGAACATATAAGTTCAAAACACTTGTTCACACAGTCAGCACATCGGTGCTCAAGCCATAGGTAAAGATCCGGCCTCAAGTCCTCCAGACTGGACCAACATCAAACTCACAGAGATCATATCTCGCCCCTTGATCGGGGAATCACAAGCCATCAAGGCACATCTGATACTGAGCGCTCATGCGCGCATACAAACGCGTGGAAGGAATTTCAAGAGTTTCTTTTCAAGCTGAATCAAGGACGCACGATAAGAATTCAAGAATGTGAAGTTTTCCTAAAGGTTCTACAGCCTCTCGAGGATAAATACAGACGTCTCCGTACTGATCTGCGAGACTCTACTAAACCTGCTCATGACTCGTGAGACCTAGTAACCTAGGCTCTGATACCAACTTGTCACGACCCAATTCCCAACCCGGCCGTGATGGCGCCTCTCGTAAAGACAAGGCCAGCCAGAACAAATGCAAACACCTCTTTTAAAGCAGTTAATTAATATTAACAATTCTAGCACATGCTTAACATAGTCAATAATGCGGAATCAGCGATGATAACAAGGGAAACCATTCCGACACAACCCAAATCGGGGTGTCACAAGTCATGAGCATCTATAAGAACGTAATTACATTTACAAGTCTAGAAATACACTGAACAGGAATAATGAATAACATAGAAAGAAAACGGTGCTGCGAACGCCGGTAGTCACCTCGCTAAACTACTACAGCTCTGCCTCCAAACAGCCAATACCCGCTACCGGATGAATAAATACCTGCAACTGCACACGAGGTGCAGGGAGTAAAGTGAGTACTCCAACTCAGTGAGTAATAAAGGTAAATAACAACTGAGCAGTAAGAAATCACGTAAAGCAACCAACATGTTGTATAGAAACAGGATACAATCCTTTGAGAAAAACAGTGAAGCTGTGAAATCTTTAAAAATATATTGGCTCAGTTCAAATCTCTTTTAAAAATGATCTTTTCAATAGTTACGAAACGGTTTCAAAACAGTTAGTGCTGATAAGCACAGAAAAATCCGCCCCTCGGGCACAAATACCACAGTATCACAGGTAAAAAGGCAAATAAATATGCAGGATGCGCACATAAAAGTTCGCCCCTCGGGCAACATCTCAAAACAGTACCAGCCCCTCGGGCTCACTCTCAGAAACACTCTTAGAACAGTATCATATAGTAACCGCTGCGGCGTGCAGCCCGATCCACATCTCGCTGCGGCGTGCAAGCCGCTCCATTTATTTATCGTCGATGGCGCTCACTGGGGGTGTGCAGACTCTGGGAGGGGCCCCTTACGGCCCAAGCGCAATATCAACATATAAAACAAGGCCTAAAAGCCTTCTCACATCACACTCGAGGCCTGAAAAGCCCCTCACATATCACTTGAGGCCTGAAAGCCTCCTCACAATACACTCGAGGCCTGAAAGCCTCCTCACATCACTCAACATATCCTCACATATGGCCCTCGGCCTCACTTAGTCCAGAAAACATCATAAGCCCCTCGGGCATCAATAAAAATAGTAGTGCTCAGCCCAAATAACAGTGGAAAATATCATTTAAGTCTCAAAGTTCAATTAAAACGGCTGAGTTTGTAAATCAGTATAATCAACAGGACTGAGTTCAAGTAGTATGTCAAATAGTGAGGAAACAGTGATAAAATCCCCGAAGGGTTCAAATAATTGGCACGAAGCCCAAATATGGCAATCAGCCCAAATCATGATAATATCAAATAAGTTTCAGTCAAATACGCGGTAAAATCAACAATCGGGACGGACCAAGTCACAATCCCCAACGGTGCTCTACCCCACGCTCGCTATCTGGCGTGCAAGTCACCTCAATATAGCACTACGGTGTGCAAATCCGGGGTTTCAAACCCTCAGGATATCATTTACAGTCATTACTCACCTCGAACCGGTGAAACCTCTAGCTCGCGACGCCTTTGCCCCTCAAATCGGCCTCCACGCGCGTCAAATCTATCCAAAACCAGAACGAATACGTCATAATATGCCAATGGAACAATACCCAATCGAAAACAATCGAAAAATATTAAAAATCTCGAAATTAGCAAAACCCGAGCCCTGGGCCCACTTCTCAAATCTCATAAATTTTCACATTACTAGATTCCTCATCTTCTCACGAGTTCATACATACCAAGAACTCTCAAATCCGAGCTCAAATGACCCATCAAATCCCAATTTGACATATCAAAAACTCAAGCCCTAGTTCTTCAATTTTTTTGGCTTTATTTCCACAAATTTCAAGGTTAATCTCACATAATAATCATGTTTTTAACTCATAAAACTTACCTCCAGTCAATCTCCTTCGAATCCCCCTTCAAAAGCTCCCAAGTAGCTCTCACAATGCTCATAAATGGAGGAAAAATACCTTAGCTCGCGGATGAAATATTAATTTTAAACCATTCTGCCCAGACCTCCTTTTCGCTTCTGCGATCCGATTACCGCATTTGCGGTTTCCGCTTCTGCGGTCTCTTTCCGCTTCTGCGGTTCTTCATGTAACAACCTGGACCGCTTCTGCGGATGCCGCATATGCGGACCACCATCCGCTTCTGCGGAAGTCCTCCAATGACCCAAAACCGCACCTGCGACTCCCTTACCGCATCTGCGGAACCGCATATGCGGCCCTTCTTCCGCAGATGCGGAAACACCAGATACCAGCAACATCAGAATTTCACCAAGTCCAAAAACCATCCCGATGGCCATCCGAAATCACCCCGAGGCCCCCGGGACCCCAACCAAAAGTGCCAACCCATCCTCAAACATCATTCAAACTTGCTCCAATCATCAAAACGCCACAAACCACACCGAAACCATCAAATTACATCGGATTCAAGCCTAAGTTCTTCTAAATCTTCCGAAACACGCATTCGATCAAAAACCCAACCAAACGACTTCCGAATGACCTGAAACTTTACACACACATCCCAAATCACCCAACGAAGCTACTGCAACTCTCGGAATTCTATTTCGACCCTCGGATCAAAATCTCACCTATCAACCGGAAATCGCCAAAATACTAACTTCGCCATTTCAAGCCTAATTCTACACCAGACCTCCAAAATCACTTCCGATCACACTCCTAAGTCACAAATCATCCAATGAAGCTAACCACATCATAAAAAAACTCCGATCCGAGCTCATATACAATTAAGTCAACTCTTGGTCAAACCTTTCGAATTCAAGGCTTTCTACTGAAACTGTTTCTTTCAAATTCATTCCAAATTTTCCTGAAACCAAAACCAACGATCTACACTAGTCATAATACATAACACGGGGCAAGTCATGCCTGAGAACTGACGATCAAAGTGCAAAAGCTCAAAACGACCGGTCGGGTCGTTACAATAGTTATAGTTAAAGTTAATTAATTTTTCACTTTTATTATAGTGTTAAAGCAAATTTGCATAAGACACTTGTATCACAATAGGAGAATAGCAGTAATGCTTACCATATATGCAGTACTATATTCAAAAACAAACATTACAAAGGCGCTGCACTATTTTCCTTTAGCCTATGACATTTCGACGACTTAGATGTAGGACATTTCTAATAAATTATATTAGAAAAGCACATAAATACATGGTAGTAAGGTGGGCTTAGGAGAAATAGTTTTGGATAGAAGTAGTAATGCATTAGCATAACATAATCACAAACGAACAAAACGACTGTTATTTGCCATAGGTTTTTTTCATTCCAGATTTGGTCGAATCACACATAAATTCTGATAATCCCACAAAAAAAAAGTCAACAACTAAAACTTTAACTATAAATAAATTAAAAGGGCTTTAGCTGGCCAGTTAGTAAGCTCCAGAGGTATAAGTATATAACTTTACAATTTCATATTTTATGTGGAGAGCTGGTACACCGTCACAAAGTTTTACATCATCAAATTAATAATAAGTAATAATAAATATGTAGTTAATATTTATGAATGACTCATGTCATATAAAAAATGTTAACTCAAATATTTACCTTGCAATAATGGTGGTTCATTTAAATCTGGTAGAAGATGATCTGTCTGTACATTTGAATTAGACAAACCATATCGCCAATTTTGTTCTGGCATTGAATTTGGATATTGTCCTTGACACCGAGACGATGAAACATGTCCACAATTCTTTATGGGTGTACTGAATTGTCGAGTGGAATTTTGAGGATTTGTTTTGTCCGTTAATGGTTGTTTCATTTTCCCTTTCTCAAAAGCACTCCCTCGAATGTATTAGGATCAACAAAGTCTACAAACCATAAAAATGAAATATTAGGTAACTATTAGAACAGAAAAAAGTTTGTGAAACTATCAAGCCATTAATCAAACTCTTACATTACCCTCTAAATTACTGTACATGTATGCATATAAATAATTATACATCACAATTAGGTTCGCGCATGGGAATATCAACCTCTAAATGCTCGTGTTGTTTATTCTATACAAAGCTACACACGATAATGACAAGAATTTATAAATGTTTATATTTCTTAATGTTCAGTTTTTCAGAAGAGCTTGAATGTGAATACCATTTAGATAAATAATTTATTTGTCAAAATGATATTACTTCTAAAGAGGACCAACATAATTCAAGTTAATATGATCCANAACTGGTACCGCAGCTCCTCTCTCTCAGAGGGCCGGAATATATCTGTCCAAGAATAACTGCACGAACTCACCCCAAGTGATAGGAGGAGAGCCCGCTAGCCTGCCAAGAATATAGGACTGCCACCATCTACGGGCCCTGCCCTCCAGCTGGAAAGTAGTGAAGTCAACACCATGCGACTCCAATATCCTCATGTTGTGCATTCTGTCCCAGCACCGGTCAATGAAGTCCTGAGCATCCTCATGACGCTCACCCCCGAAGACTGGAGGGTGAAGCCTGGTCCATCTGTCTAACAGCTTCTGTGGGTCACCATCCATAGTTGGCCTGGGCTGGGGTGCCGCTGCAGTAACTGGCTGAACCCCATCTGCGGGTAGTGCACCCAGAGTCTGATATACTGCAGCTGCGTGGCCTGGTGCCTGAGCAGTAGGGGTCTGGGCTCCCCCTCCTGCCTGAGAAGTAGCTGGGTCTGCTGGAAATAAACCAGCCTGAGTCATAGTGTCTATGAACCGAAGCATGCGGCCCATGACCCCCTGAAATCCCAGTGCTGTCATGAAATCCGCCGGGTAGGCTCCGCTGCGGGCACCTCGCCCTGCTCCTCAATAATAGGATCTGCCGGTGGTGCATCTGGAACGGCTCTAGGACGCCCTCGCCCCCTACCACGGGTCGGTGCCCTCCCCCGGCCTATACTCGGCCTCTAGCAACGGGGGGAACAGCTCCTCCCAGGTCCGGAACGTCGGCGGTACGAGTTCTCACCATCTGTGAGAGAATAGAAGAGGGAAATTTAGTACTCTCAGCACTGCACGACAGCAAATGAATAAAGAGTAGTCTTTCCTAATACCCTATAGCCTCTCAAAGATAAATACAGACGTCTCCGTACCGATCAACAAGACTCTATCAGGTTTGCCCATAACTCGTGAGACCTACGTGAACCTAGTGCTCTGATACCATGTTGTCACGACCCATAATAGGTCATGATGGCGCCCGACACCATTGTCAGGCCAGCCAACGCGGAAGTGTAATTTAAGTCCTCATTTTACTTTTACCAAAAACTAATTATAACAGATTTTTAAAGTTAAGTTAAGGCCAAGAGTGGTAAATAAGGTATCAAAATAGTTATACAACCCAAAAATAAATGTCCACTAACGTGTGTGTGCCAGAACCTGGTGTCACAAGCTACGAGCAGCTAGTAGAATATACAACCAACAGAATACTACACTACCCTACTGTCTGTATCAGAATAGACAGAAATAACAGTACAAAGAGAGACTTCTTCGGCTGCGGATCGACATGGAAGGAAAAGCAGCTCACCGTAGAAGTCCCAAGCCTGCTCACAACTGCGCACCAGAGAAATAATCGGATCCACCTGCCTCAGACCCTGTACATTTAAGTACAGAAGCGTAGAATGAGTACATAAACAATATGTACCCAGTGAATATCCCGCCTAACCTCGAAGGAGTAGAGACGAGAGGTCGACTTGACTCACTAGGGCCAAATAATATCATAAGTTTAAGTTAACAATAAAAATCTATAACAGGCAACAGTTTACAACTAGGCATATAAATCATATTCTCGCTGAGATTCCAATTAATCATTTACTTTATTCACAATTATCAGTTCCTTTCGAGTCACGAAAGTGTAATTCTAATTGTTAACAAACTCAGGCAAAGCTATAAAAGCATGTGCAAATATGCCGAGGCGACGGCCCGATCCTACAGAAATAAACTGTGCACTTGCGGAGGGTCGACGACGCGCCTATAGATGCATCTATTCATACCGAGGCGATCGGCCCGATCCACAAATAAGTTGGAATATCAAGTATACACACAAGGCACATCAATATTCATAATTGCCAAGCAAGACTTCAGCATTTGTACAAGTACATTCTTATTCCCTTTTTAAAATCCCTAGCATATCCTAGGTGCTCATGGTAACAAGATGTTAAATAGAGTCATATGAAATAAGCATGATGTGGGTCCTAAGCTACCCGGATCATTGACATAGTAGTAGCTATGCACGGACTCTCGTCACCTAGCACGTGCGTAGCCCCCGCATTTAGCACAATTATTCAATTATTAATCCTATGGGGACAGTTCCCCCTCACAAAGTTAGAAAGGAGACTCACCTCGCTCCAAAGCGCGCTCCCGAATATCAAGAACAAGCCCAAGCTCTTAATTCGAAGCCGAACGATCCCAGACTAGTTAAAATAGGTAAGAACTAGTCAATAAAGGCTCAAAAGGCCGAATTCTAACCATTTAAGTAATTTCCCAACCTTTCCCACAAGTTTCCTAAATTCCGACCCCGGGCCCACACGCCCGGATTCCGAGATTTTTCGAAGGAAATTGTTCTCTATGCCCTAAGGATCGATAATATATGATTTCTAGTTCATTACATTACATGATTAAATCTTAGTTTTATCAAAACCCTAGGTCTAGCTCTAACCCTTGATTTTTTACTTAATTTCTAGTGTTTAATTTATCTAATGTTCATGTATTTAAGCTAAGGGAGAGTGGAAATTACTTACCTTGTGATGATATGTGGAAACCCTCTCTTTGGAAGCCCCAATTTCGCCCAAGTGTGGAGAAGAATGTAAAATAAATGCACTTAAGTTCGAATTAAAAGAGTTCACTGCCCAGCGATTTCCGATTCTGCGGTTTGGGGACCGCATCTGCGGTCCCGCACCTGCGAAAATAAGGCCGCATCTGCGGCTCTGGGCTAAGGGAGGCTGGACCGCATCTACGGTCTGTGAAGCGCTTATGCGGAACCGCTTCTGCGGAAATAAGGCCGCATCTGCGGCTTCCCTTGGGCCTGCCTTGGGCCGCTTCTGCGATCATTTGACCGCATGGTTATGACAGAAGCAGCAGCCTTCAGCCTTTTCTCAACTTTCTAACTTCACTCGAGCCTCGGTCATTTGACGCTCGGGGCTCCCGAGCCCCGCCCGAACATACCGACAAGTCTGAAATCACGAGGCGGACCTACTCAAACCCTCGGAACTCCCAAAACAACGCTAAATCTTATAATCACCCCCTAAAACCAAATAAATCAAACTATTGAATCCTTAAGTTCTTAATTCTCCTCTAACGGGTCAAAACGCCCTTAAACTACTCGGATTGACACCAAATTTTACGGGCAAGTCTTAAATGACATTACGGACCTGTACCAAGCTTCGAAACTGTAACGACCCAACTGGTCGTTTTGCATTTCCAAACCCCGTTCCCTTAAATAATACTTTCCGCACTTGCTTTAGCTAATTTATGACTTACGGGGGCGGGTGGTTCGGAAGTTAGAAGAGTTTTGAGCAAGAATAAGCCTAGTTATTTCTTTAAGTTTCTTTAAAAAGGCCAAGTTGGACTTTGGTCAACATTTTGGGGAAACGGACACAGAATCGCGATTTGGCAATTTCTGAGGGTCCACAGGAAAATATGGAACCTGGGCATATGCCCGGAATTGAATTCCGAGGTCCCTAGCCCGAGTAATGAATTTTTTCGTGAAATTGTTAAGTAAAAGTTTCAAAGATTTAAATAAACTAAGAAATCATTGTTGTCACAGGTATCGGGTTCGGATTTCAATTCCGAAACTTGGTACAAGTCTGAAATATCAGTTAAGACCCACCCGTAAAATTTGGTGTCAATCCGAGTAGTTTAAGGGCGTTTTGACCCGTTGGAGGAGAATTAAGAACTTGAAGTTCAATGATTTGATTCATTTGGTTTTGGGGTTGATTCCTCGATTTAGCGTTGTTTTGAATGTTTCGAGGGTTCAAGTAGGTCCGCCTCGTGATTTCAGACTTGTCGGTATGTTCGCGCGGGGCACGGTAGCCCCGAGCGTCAAACGAGCGAGGCTTGAGTGAAGTTAGAATTTGGAAAATGACTGAAGCTTGCTGCTTCTGTCATAACCGCATCTGCGGTTCTTGGACCGCAGAAGCGGGACCGCAGATGCGGTCATTAGATCGCACAAGCGGAGAAGGGGCAGGCCAGGGGAAACCGCAAAAGCGGCCCAGGGACCGCAGAAGCGGTCGAGCCCCAAATCCCAAAAGCCGCAGAAGCGGCCCAATTCCGCAGAAGCGGATTCCGCAGAAGCGGAAATACTTCCGCAGATGCGAAAATAACTGCGGGCAGAAGGGTTCATTAATACGAACCCAAACTCATTTCTCTCATTTCTCACTACACACTTGGGCGATTTTGGGGGTTTCAAAGAGAGAGTTTTCACATATCACTGCAAGGTAAGTAATTCCCACCCACTTTTAGTTCAAATACATAAACATTAGGTAGATTTAACACTAAAATTAGGTAAGAATCAAGAGATTAGAGTTATACCTAGGGTTTAGTCAAAACTAAGATTTAATCCTACAATTTACCATGAAATGAACTAGAAATCACATATTTGTGATCCTTAGGTGATAGAGAACAACTTCCTTCGAAAAATATTGGAATCCGGGTATGTGAGCCCGGGGTCGGAAATTAGGAAAAATTGTATTTATGGTTAGGAAATTGCTTAAACAATTAGAATTTAACCTTGTAATCTCTTATTGACTAGTTCTTGCTTATTTTAATTAGTTGGTGCTCGTTTGGCTACGAATTGAGCGTTTGGGCCTATTCTTGGTATCGGAAGTGCGCTTCGGAGCGAGGTAAGTCTCCTTTCTAACCTCGTAAGAGGGAATTGTCCCCTTAGGATTAATGTTTGAGTGTTTGTTGCTAAATTCGGGGACTATGCATGCGTTAGGTGACGAGAGCCCGTGCGTAGCTACTACTATGATAAATGTCCGGGTAGCGTAGGGCCTACAACATGCCTATTAAATATATCTCTTATGTTAAATCGTTGTCATGAACACCTAGCGTGTACTAGAGACTTAAAAGGGGATAGGAGTATACCTGTATAGTTAATTAAATTTGATTCGGTATTCTTGACCATTTATGTGCCATGTGTGTGAACTTGATATTTCATCCTTATTTGTGGATCGGGCCGATCGCCTCGGTATGAATAGATGCATCTATAGGCGCGCCGTCGACCCTCGGCAAGTGCACAGTTTATTTCTGTTGGATCGGGTCGTCGCCTCGGTATTATGTGCGTATGTTAATTGTGGAAAAGCTTATACATGCCTTATTTTGCCATTATCTCACATGATAAATTATAAACTTGATGCTGTAAAGTTCTTGACTTATACCACTTGCCATAAACTGTTGATATTTGTAAATCCCATGATTTGAATACATCATACTTATATACATGTATATTAATTGACCTTAGTAAGTATCGAGTCGACCTCTCGTCTCTACTTCTTCGAGATTAGACGGGATACTTACTGGGTACATATTGTTTATGTACTCATGCTACACTTCTGTACTTAAATGTACAGGATTTGAGGCAGGTGGATCCGGACATCACTCTGGTGCATATCAGTGAGCGCATCTGGGACTTCTACGGTGAGCTGCACTCCCTTCTTGCCGATCCGCAGGCAAAGAAGTCTTCCTTGTATTTCTTTTTGTTGTTGTTGTTTCTGTCTATCCTGATTCAGACAGTAGGATAGGGCATTATTCATTTTGTGTATATTCTACTAGTTGCCCGTAGCTTGTGACACCAGGTTCTGGCATACACAGTAGTAGACGTTATTTTGGGTTGTAAAACTGTCTTTACATTTTATTGATCCTTACTGGTTTATGACTTTAATTGGGGGAAAAATCTATTATAATGGTTTTTGGTAAGGGTAACATGAGAATTTAATTATACTTCCGCGTTGGCTGGCCTGACAGATGGTGTCGGGCGCCATCATGACCTATTATGGAAAATGGGTCGTGACAACATGGTATCAGAGCACTAGGTTCACGTAGGTCTCACATGTTACGGGCAAGCCTAATAGAGTCTTGTAGATCGGTACGGAGACGTCTGTATTTATCTTCGAGGGGCTATAGGGTATTAGGAAAGACTACTCTTTATTCATTTTTCCATCATGCAGTGGTCAGTATACTAAGTTTCCTCTTCTATTCTCTCATAGATGGTGAGGACTCGTGCCGCCGACGTTCCGGACCGGGAGGAGCTGCTCCCCCCGTTTTCAGAGGCCGAGGTAGAGGCCGGGGGAGGGCACCGGCTCGCGGTAGGGGACGAGGGCGTCCCAGAGCTATTCCAGATGCACCACCAGCAGACCCTGCGAGGGATCCCACTACTGAGGAGCAGGGCGAGGCGCCCGCAGCTGTGCCTACTCCGGCGGATTTCATGATTGTACCGGGATTTCAGGAGGTCATGGGTCTTATGCTCCGGTTCATGGACACCATGACTCAGGTTGGTTTATTTCCAGCAGACCCAGATGTTTCGCAGGCAGGAGGGGGAGCACAGACCCCTATCGCTCAGGCTCCAGGTCATGCAGCCGCAGTATATCAGACTCCGGGTGCACTACCCGCAGAGGGGGTTCAGCCAGTTGCTGCAGAGGTACCCCAGCCTAGGCCAGCTGTGGAGTTCGATCCGCAGAAGTTACTAGACAGATGGACCAGACTTCACCCTCCAGTCTTCGGAGGTGAGCGTCATGAAGATGCTCAGGATTTCATCGACAGGTGCAGGGACAGACTGCACGCTATGAGGATATTGGAGTCGCATGGAGTCGATTTCACTACTTTTCAGCTTGAGGGCAGGGCCCGTAGATGGTGGCAATCCTATGTCCTTGGTAGGCCCGCCGGTTCTCCTCCCATCACTTGGGGTTAGTTTGTACAGTTGTTCCTGGACAGGTATATTCTGCCCTCTGAAAGGGAAGAGTTGCGGTATCAGTTTGAGCACCTTGAGTAGGGTCAGATGTCTGTGACCGACTACGAGGCGAGGTTTTCTGAGTTATCTCGCCATGCACTTATGATACTCCCTACAGATGCAGAGAGAGTGCGGAGGTTTGTCGCCGGATTGCAGCCCAGTATTCGATCGGGTATGGCCCGAGAGGTGGAGATGGGTACAGAGTACCAGCTTGTGGTCGAGATTGCTCGCCGGATTGAGGGATATCGTCAGAGGGGTAGGGAGCAGATACAGCAGGACAAGAGAGCCAGATTCTTTGGAGAGTTCAGAGGCGCCCCAGCCAGGGGCAGAGGTCAGTATGGGAGGGGTCAGCCCAGTAGGCCCCCCATCTTCAGCACCACCACCTCCCGCTCGGGGTGCTCCAGCACGCCCCTATTTCAGTGCCATGCCAGAGAGTTCCTACCGCCCGCCGGCTATTCAGGGTTCTTCCAGTGGGTATTCAGGTCCTCAGCGTTCTTCCGATCCCTACTTAAGTGCTATGCCGGAGACTTCATATCGCCCACCGGCTATGCAGGCTCCTCCCACGGGGTCTGCGAGTCATCAGGGACAGTCATCAGGGCAGCAGGTTGCCGCACCGCGTTGTTTTGAGTGCGGTGACCCAAGCCACATGAGGAGATACTGCCCCAGGCTTAGGGGCAAGGCAGTACAGCAGGGCCAGCAGCCCATGACTCCAGCTCCAACGGCCCAGCCACCTAGAGGTGAAGGGCAGAGTGGTAGAGGCCGATCCAGAGGTGGAGGCCAGACAGGGAGAGGTCAGCCAGCTACTCCTCAGTCAGGTGGAGGCTAGACAGCCGGTGCTCCAGCTAGATTCGATGCCCTTCCAGCCAGGCTGGATGCATTGGCCTCAGATGCCGTCATCACAGGTATTATCTTCGTCAGCGGTAGAGATGCATCGGTATTATTTGATCCAGGATCCACTTATTCTTATGTATCATCTTTGTTTGCCCGTTTCCTGGCTATTTCTCCTGAGCCTTTGGGTGCTCCTATTCATGTGTCCACTCCTGTGGGTGATTCTGTGGTTGTGAACCGGGTCTACCGGTCTTGTGTGGTTACCTTCTGTAGTCTTGAGACTAGAGCAGATATCCTGCTGCTCGATATGATCGATTTTGAGGTTATTCTGGGCATGGATCGGTTATCTCCATACCACGTCATTCTAGATTTCCATGCCAAGACTGTTTCTATAGCGATGCCAGGGTTGCCGAGATTGGAGTGGAAGGGTTCCACAGTTGATACGCCTAGCAGGGTCATTTCTTTCCTGAAGGCTCAGCGCATGGTGGAGAAGGGATGTTTGGCTTACCTAGCTTATGTGCGAGACTGTGACGACCCAAAGGGTCATCACCAGATTTCCCTCTTTTTCTGTGCTTCCGAGGCCTTGAAAACCTTATTTTTGCTTGCCTCGATTTGCGTGTGCAGTCCGGGCGCGTAGCCGGAAAGCTTATATGTTAAATTCTGTGAAAAATTTCAAAATGTGGCTTTAAAATGATTAAAGTTGACTTTGGTCAACATTTTTGGTAAACGGACCCGGACCCGTGATTTGGCGGTCCCGGAGGGTCCGTAGAAAAATATGAGACTCGGGCATATGCCCGGAGTCGAATTTCGAGGTCGAGAGCCCGAGAAATGAATTTTTCTGTGAAATTGTTTTTCTGAAATTATTAAGGAAAATAGAAATGAAAATTGATTAAAAGACTATGGTATCGGGCTCGTATTTTGGTTCCGACGCCCGGTACAAGTCTTAAATATGTGTTAAGCGCTTTCTGTAAAGTTTGTTCGAAATCGGATGTCATTTGACGTGTTTCGGACCTAAATATCTAAAATTTGAAGTTATGAAGTTTGAAATGAAAATGATGATCTTGAGGCTTGATTCAATGATTTTTGATGTTATTTTGGCGATTTGATCGCTCGAGTAAGTTCGTAGGATGTTATTGAGTTAGTGTGTGTGATTGGTTAGGAGCCCCGAGGGCTCGGGAGTGAATTGGAGGTGGTTCGGGGTGTTTTTACACTTAGGAAAGGATCAGATTTTGCTGCATTTTTACACAGGCATTTTGTTCTTTGCGAACGCGGCCTCAGGCTCGCGTTCGCAGTGCTTTGATATTCCCCTCTTACGCGTTCGCGTCCTATCTCGCGATCGCGTAGTTCTAATTCCCCTCCTTCGCCGTTCGCATCATCATTATCGCGAACGCGTAGCTTTACCAGCTTCCTCAACGCGTTCGCGTGGCCCCTCACGCGTTCGCGTATAAAGTCCCTAGACCCCCAACATTTTTTCTACGCGTTCGCATTCTATTTCACGCGTTCGCGATGAAGTGTCCAGTTTACCCTTCGCGAACACGGCCCCTTTCCTGCGAACGCGAAGGGCAATTTTGCCTAGCGAATTTTTTAAGTTCAAAACAGTAGCCATTGCGGGCTTATTCCCATATTTCACACGAGCTCTTCTTCCCCACACCCCATAAGCGATTTTTAGAGCTATCTTACACGCAAGCTTCTTGGGTAAGTATCATCTAACTTGGTTTTCTTCAATTTCCTCTAGTAATTACTAAATTCCTAGCCCTAAATCATGAAATCAAAGTAGAAACTAGGGGTTTTGGGTAGAGTTAGGGTTTTGAGAATTTTGGGTGATTCAACCTCAATTTGGGGTCGAATCTTAAAACAAATTATATATTTGAACTCGTGGGGTTATGGGTGATTGGGTTTGGGTCTGAGCCTCGTGTTTGGACCATGTGGGACCGGTGTCGAATTTTGCTATGTTTGGAAGAATGCTAGGGACTTCATTTCTAGGCTATGGGATTTTGTTCTAGAGTCTTTATTGATATTATTGAATTGATTATGCCTAGATATCGTTGTTTCGGAGTCGGATTGTAGAGGAAAGGCGGTACTGGAGAGTTGATTGCTATTCTTGGACCGAGGTAAGTGTTTGTTCTAACTTTGGTTAGAGGGAATAGGATTAGGATATTATTTGCTAATTGCTAAATGAAGAGTACGGCGTATAGGCATGGTGACGGTTATCTATACACCGGAGTCTAGCATGACCGTGGGTCTTAACTGTGTTTGAACCGGACTTTGTGAAACATCTTTCTTGTTTGATTGCTAAGTTTCCTATAATGTGAAGGGTTGAGGAGGAATTGCGATTGGTATATTATTGGATTGTTGTCTCGAACTAGAATTTGATAATTGAGAAAGAAGTGATTAAAAGAGAAAGTATTGTGACTTTTCCCTTGCAGGGACACGTAGTCTATTATTGTTGTTGCTCCCTTGCCGGGATATTTGGGTTGTTAGTTGTACCTTTGCCGGGTTAAACCGTTATGTTGTTGAATTCCCCCTAATGGGGCCCCCCCTTTAGAAAGATTATATGTCTATATATTATGAAATGGGATCGTGTGGCACGCCGACCACTTATATATTATGAATTGGGATCGTGTGGCACGCCGACCACTTATATATTATGAAATGGGATCGTGTGGCACGCCGACCACTTATATATTATGAAATGGGATCGTGTGGCACGCCGTCCACTTATGAATTAAGAAATGGGATCGTGTGGCGCGCCGACCACTTATATATGAGCTATGGTATTGAGATAGTTTCGTCGGTATATCCGTTGATCTGTATTCACTGTATTTTCCCCGAGCATGCCCCCTTCCCCTTTTTAGTTGATGTTCTCTGTTGTTATTTCTGTTGCCTTTGTATATATATATCTGCAGAGGTTGTTTTTGGTAGGTCCTGTCTAGCCTCGTCACTACTTCGCCGGGTTAGGCCAGGCACTTACCAGCACATGGGGTCGGTTGTGCTGATGCTACACTTCTGTGCTTTTTGCATAGATCATAGTACTGGAGCAGGAGATTTTGGACAGCAGTAGGAGCGTTGGGAGCTTACTTCAGTCCGGAGATTTCCGAGGTAGCCTTGCTAGCGTCCGCATGGCCCGGAGTCTCTCTTATCTCTGTCTTTCGTTTGATTTCCCTTGTATCGGATCAGACAGTACTGTATTCTTATTCAGACTTTGTATTTAGCATTCAGTAGAAGTTCGTGAGTTAGTGACACCAGATCTGGGTAGAGGTGTATTTGAATTTCCGCACTTGGTTTCAATTATTTATGTTTCGAGACTTCCGCTTTTATATTAATTGCCTCGTTCTTCTTTATACTGTTAATGATATTGAGAGAAGTGTTAAATTAATTGGCTTGCCTAGCTCCTATTAGTAGGCGCCATCAGACTCCCGAGGGTGGGAAATCCGGGTGGTGACAGAGACACCACCGCAGAGTCTCCGACGATTGATTCAGTGCCAGTAGTCCGAGAGTTCGTCGATGTTTTTCTTTTTGATCTTCCTGGCATGCCTCCGGACCGTGATATTGATTTCTGTATTGATTTCGCTCCAGGCACTCAGCCTATCTATCTCGCCGTACCGTATGGCTCCTAAGGAGCTGAAGGAGCAGTTGGAGGAGTTGTTAGCTAAAGGGTTTGTTAGGCCCAGTGTATCGCCTTGGGGTGCACCAGTGCTATTTGTGAAGAAGAAGGATGGGACTATGCGGATGTGCATTTATTACCGCCAGTTGAACAAAGTCACCATCAAAAACAAGTATTCATTACCCCGTATTGATGATTTGTTTGACCAGCTGCAGGGTGCTAGGGTGTTCTCTAAGATCGACCTGAGGTCAGGGTATCATCAGTTGAAGATTCGGGATTCAGATGTTCCGAAGACCGCATTCAGGACTAGATATGGCCATTATGAGTTTTTGGTGATGTCCTTTGGCTTGACTAATGCTCCAGCGGCATTTATGGATCTGATGAACAGGGTGTTCAGGCCTTATATTGATTCTTTTGTCATCGTCTTCATTGACGACATCCTGATATACTCACGTAGCCTGGGGGAGCACGAGCAGCATTTGAGAGTAGTGCTTCAGACCTTGCGAGAGCAGCAGCTTTATGCTAA
>NW_017676464.1:23974-44412 GCF_001879085.1 Nicotiana attenuata
CAGAAGAAAAAGAAAAGAAAAAAGAAAAAATATAATAATAGAAAAAAAGGGGAAAAAGAAAAAAATGAATAGAAAAGAAAAGAAAAAGAAAACAAAAACGAAAACAAACAAAAAAAAAAAAAAAAACAAAAGAGTTTTCTGAACTACGTTTGACTTGATCCCGAAAGGGTACGTAGGCAGCCTCTCTCTGGGGTTCAGTCACACCAAAGCAAAAATCCCAATTTCCCCAAAAGATGAAACTGGGGCAGATGATATAATGGTTCGGCCATGAATCCGCCAAAATGGTTCCAAAGTTGCACTTCCGTCCAGAATCCTTTTTACCCAAAACCTTGTCCATGTCCTTCCGATCAATTGGCAAGGGCATGAGAATTGAAAAGCAACATTGTTGGAAGCTGGTACAGTCCAAATTGAGAGAAATAAAATGAGAGAGTCTTATTGGTGAAAACCTTCGGGCACCATAAGGCGATGGCGAGTAGAGAAACTGAAAATGAGAGAGTCCGCTTAGTGAAAACTCGCAAAGAGCATTATCGGGCGACGATGAGAAGAGAAATGAGAGAGGTCGATTGGCGAAAACCCGCAAAGGGCGCTGTCGGCCGAACAGAAGACATCTCGCCACTAAAGGAGTCCTGGCAAGGTTCCCTGGTTTTGAAATACTGATTAATGGGTTCACGAGAAGCCGGAAATTTTGTGTGGGTCGGGCGTCCAGTCCAAGAAGCATGTCATGATCATTTGAAGCCAGCATGCACACCCCAGATAAGTCCTTCTTTTTCCCGAAAGGGAGGCTTCTCTTTAAACTCACATGACTGCCTTTCTGAATACTTCTCTTTGAATCCCTTTCGGTTTAACTCTGATTCCGTAGCTAGTACAAAGAAAAGGTGGCAGGACCGGTTTCACAGGGCTCCGCCTGGTCAGAGTCGAAAAAGTACCCAGCCTCAGCGAGTGCGTCAGGCCAATCTCGATTGACCATAGTGTTTGATGCTTTCGAAGCAAGAACATTGGAAAAGAAAGGAAAGTCAAAGGCAAAGGTACCAAGGGCAGAATAAAGTGAGAAGGCTAGAGCCCACACGGGCGAGTCATCATGAAGTCATAAGGTTGAACCCGGTCAGTTCGAAAAGAGATTCACCCTCAAGGCGAACCAACAGCAAAGTTCTCAACGGAAATGGGGCCGGGATCAAGCAATTAGGATGATCAAGGCCACAAAAACCAACCACCATTTCAAACTAACAAATTCTTCCTTGTTGAAAACAGGTTTAATGCAAAGCAACCGTGCAAGGAGCAGGTGCAGTCCAAAAAGAAATGAAGTGCGCAAGCGTTGAAACAGCTTTGCAGCAGGAAAACGACCAAAAAGGAAGTTTCCCCTCCTCAAATTCTTTAATGCATTTTGCTAAATAAAAGGAAAACATAAAAGAGGAAAACAAAAGAAAAAGAAAAAAAAAGAGAAGAAATAAAAATGAAAATACCCAAAAAAAAAAAAAAAATCATGGTAGCGTAGGATCCCATTCCCTAAATATCCCGGAACAAAAACCGTGGAGCTTTTTTCTTTCAAAATCCCGGAACAAAAAACCGAGGATCTCCCGGCGCAAAACCGTGGAGCTTTTTCTTTCCAAATCCCGGCCAAAAAACCGAGGATCTCCCGGCCAAAAAATCGTGGAGCCTTTTCTTTTCAAATCCCGGCCAAAAACCGAGGATCTCCCGGCCAAAAAACCGTGGAGCTTTTTCTTTCCAAATCCCGGCATTTCTTTGTTTCCCCAATCTCAGGTACACATCTCTGAAATTCAAACCATGTGATCTTCAAATTGGGAGTCGGAAATGGAATAGAATGTCTTGATGTTTGAGTGTTGAACTGTTTCTTAATCAGCTTTTACCCTGTCTATCTTCCTTTCTGTTTCATGCTGTTCTTCAAAAGTGATGTATATTTATCTTAGGGTATGGATATGTTCTATTTGAGTAGTAGTTGTTCATAGTTTAGCTTACTGGTTGATCCCATTTCATGTTACTCGTGTTGTTTTTCCCTTTAAGGATTGGATCAAATTTTGTTGATACGACTGGTTCAAGGTTTTGGATCGTTAAACATGTGCTAAGTAAGAATTTCTTAGTTTGCTGTAGTATACTTGGATCTAGTATGCATAATGGATATGTATTTGCTTGAAATGGGGCTTGGTTTATTGATTTCAGGGGTGTTTTAGTTTGGTGGTGTCCATGTTTATACATAAGTTTTGTTAAATATTTCAAAAGGCTGTAGGTGTAACTGTAAGTTTAAACTCAAATTTAGCTAACAGACTCGTGAGATTGGACATTTCAGAGCCCAGTCGAGTTCTAGCATGTGTGGTTGCTCAGTCTTCGTTATTGGGGCAGATTAAGGCCCGCCAGTTCGATGATCCACATTTCGCGGCCCTCAGAGAGACGGTACTTCAGGGAGGTGCCAAGGAGATTTTTATTGGCGAGGATGGTGTGTTACGGCTTCAGGGCCGTGTATGTGTTCCTAATGTTGATGGCTTGAGAGAGAGGATTCAATAGGAGGCCTACAGTTCGAGGTATTCCATTCATCCGGGTGCCACGAAGATGTATCGTGACTTGAGACAGCACTACTGGTGGTGGAGGATGAAGAAGGACATAGTGGAGTATGTTTCTAGATGTTTGAATTGCCAGCAGGTAAAATATGAGAATCAAAGGCCAGGTGGCCTACTTCAGCAGATGCCCATTCCGGAATGGAAGTGGGAGCGCATTACCATGGATTTCGTGGGTGGGTTGCCGCGGACTCAGCGGAAGGTTGATTCGGTGTGGGTTATTGTGGATAGATTGACCAAGTCTGCCCACTTCATTCCAGTGGCGACTACTTATACGGCGGAGAGATATGCCCAGATTTACATTCGGGAGATAGTAAGGTTGCACGGTGTGCCCATCTCCATCATATCAGATAGAGGTCCTCAGTTCACTTCCCATTTCTGGAGAGCTGCTCAGAGTGAGTTGGGGACCCGCGTGGAGCTTAGCACGGCATTCCATCCTCAGACCGACGGGCAGTCGGAGCGGACAGTTCAGATTTTAGAGGATATGCTTAGAGCATGTGTGATTGACTTTGGAGGGTAGTGGGATCAATTCTTACCCTTGGCGGAGTTTGCATATAATAACAGCTATCAGTCCAGTATAGAGATGGCCCCGTATGAGGCATTATATGGTCGGCGTTGTCGTTCTCCTATCGGGTGGTTTGAGCCTGGTGAGGCTAAGTTGCTTGGTACAGATTTGGTTCAGGATGCCTTGGATAAGGTAAAGTTGATTCACGAGAGGCTCCGCATAGCTCAGTCCAGGCAGAAGAGTTACGCGGATCAGAAGGAGCGCGATGTATCATTTATGGTTGGCGAGAAGGTTCTCTTGAAGGTTTCGCCCATGAAGGGCATTATGAGGTTCGGAAAGAAGGGCAAGTTGAGCCCAAGGTTTATTGGCCCCTTCGAGGTATTGAGGCGAGTTGGAGTGGTTGCTTATGAGCTTGCTTTACCTCCCAGTTTATCAGGAGTTCATCCAGTCTTCCATATATCGATGCTCCGGAAGTATCATGCCGACTATTCACATGTGTTGGACTTCAGTACCATTCAGTTATACGAGAGCTTGGGCTACGAGGAGGAGCCAGTTGCCATTGTTGATAGACAGGACCGCCAGTTGAGGTCCAAGAGGATTTCTGCAGTAAGAGTCCAGTGGAGGGGCCAACCGGTCGAGGAGGCGACCTGGGAGTCCGAGGAGGACATGCGGAGCCGATATCCCCACTTATTCAGCAGTCCAAGTACTTTCCTATGCCCGTTCGAGGGTGAACGTTTGTTTAAGAGGTGGAGAATGTAACGACCCAACTGGTCGTTTTGCATTTCCAAACCCTGTTCCCTTAAATAATACTTTCCGCACTTGCTTTAGCTAATTTATGACTTGCGGGGGCGGGTGGTTCGGAAGTTAGAAGAGTTTTGAGCAAGAATAAGCCTAGTTGTTTCTTTAAGTTTCTTTAAAAAGGCCAAGTTGGACTTCGGTCAACATTTTGGGGAAACGGACCCGGAATCGCGATTTGGCAATTTTTCAGGGTCCACGGGAAAATATGGAACCTGGGCATATGCCCGGAATCGAATTCCGAGGTCCCTAGCCCGAGTAATAAATTTTTTCGTGAAATTGTTAAGTTAAAGTTTCAAAGATTTAAATAAACTAAGAAATCTTTGTTTTCATAGGTATCGGGTTCGGATTTAAATTCCGAAATTTGTCACAAGTCCGAAATATCAATTAAGACCCACCCGTAAAATTTGGTGTCAATCCGAGTAGTTTAAGGGCGTTTTGACCCGTTGGAGGAGAATTAAGAACTTGAAGTTCAATGATTTGATTCATTTGGTTTTGGGGTTGATTCCTCGATTTAGCATTGTTTTGAATGTTTCGAGGGTTCGAGTAGGTCCGCCTCGTGATTTCAGACTTGTCGGTATGTTCGGGCGGGGCACGGGAGCCCCGAGCGTCAAACGAGCGAGGCTTGAGTGAAGTTAGAATTTGGAAAATGACTGAAGCTTGCTGCTTCTGTCATAACCGCATCTGCGGTTCTTGGACCGCAGATGCGGTCATTAGATCGCAGAAGTGGAGAAGGGGCAGGCCAGCGGAAACCGCAAAAGCGGCCCAGGGACCGCAGAAGCGGTTCCGCCTATGCGGCCCCCAGACCGCAGAAGCGGTCGAGCCCCAAATCCCAAAAGCCGCAGAAGCGGCCAAATTCCGCAAAAGCGGAAATACTTCCGCAGATGCGAAAATAACTGCGGGCAGAAGGGTTCATTAATACGAATCCAAACTCATTTCTCTCATTTCTCACTACACACTTGGGCGATTTTGGGGGTTTCAAATAGAGAGTTTCCACATATCACTGCAAGGTAAGTAATTCCCACCCAGTTTTAATTAAAATACATAAACATTAGGTAGATTTAACACTAAAATTAGGTAAGAATCAAGAGATTAGAGTTAGACCTAGGGTTTAGTCAAAACTAAGATTTAATCCTATAATTTACCATGAAATGAACTAGAAATTACATATTTGTGATCCTTAGGTGATAGAGAACAACTTCCTTCGAAAAATATTGGAATCCGGGTATGTGGGCCCGCGGTCGGAAATTAGGAAAACTTGTATTTATGGTTAGGAAATTGCTTAAACAATTAGAATTTAACCTTGTAAGATCTTATTGACTAGTTCTTGCTTATTTTAATTAGTTGGTGCTCGTTTGGCTACGAATTGAGGGTTTGGGCCTATTCTTGGTATCGGAAGTGCGCTTCGGAGCGAGGTGAGTCTCCTTTCTAACCTCGTAAGAGGGAATTGTCCCCTTAGGATTAATGTTTGAGTGTTTGTTGCTAAATTCGGGGACTATGCACGCGTTAGGTGACGAGAGCCAGTGCGTAGCTACTACTATGATAAATGTCCGGGTAGCTTAGGGCCTACAACATGCCTATTAAATATATCTCTTATGTTAAATCGTTGTCATGAACACCTAGCGTGTACTAGAGATTTAAAAGGGGATAGGAGTATACCTGTATAGTTAATTAAGTTTGATTCGGTATTCTTGACCATTTATGTGCCATGTGTGTGAACTTGATATTTCATCCTTATTTGTGGACCGGGCCGATCGCCTCGGTATGAATAGATGCATCTATAGGCGCGACGTCGACCCTCGGCAAGTGCACAGTTTATTTCTGTTGGATCGGGCCGTCGCCTCGGTATTATGTGCGTATGTTAATTGTGGAAAAGCCTATACATGCCTTATTTTGCCATTATCTCACATGATAAATTATAAACTTGATGCTGTAAAGTTCTTGACTTATACCACTTGCCATAAACTGTTGATATTTGTAAATCCCATGATTTGAATACATCATACTTATATACATGTATATTAATTGACCTTAGTAAGTATCGAGTCGACCTCTCGTCTCTACTTCTTCGAGATTAGACGGGATACTTACTGGGTACGTATTGTTTATGTACTCATGCTACACTTCTGTACTTAAATATACAGGATTTGAGGCAGGTGGATCCGGACATCACTCTGGTGCATATCAGTGAGCACATCTGGGACCTCTACGGTGAGCTGCACTCCCTTCTTGCCGATCCGCAGCCGAAGAAGTCTTCCTTGTATTTCTTTTTGTTGTTGTTGTTTCTGTCTATCCTGATTCAGACAGTAGGATAGGGCATTATTCATTTTGTGTATATTCTACTAGTTGCCCGTAGCTTGTGACACCAGGTTCTTGCATACACAGTAGTAGACGTTATTTTGGGTTGTAAAACTGTCTTTACATTTTATTGATCCTTACTGGTTTATGACTTTAATTGGGGGGAAAATCTATTATAATGGTTTTTGGTAAGGGGAACATAAGAATTTAATTATACTTCCGCATTGGCTGGCCTGACAAATGGTGTCGGGCACCATCACGACCTATTATGGAAAATGGGTCGTGACAGGAACCAAAATCCAAGCCCGATACCTAGGGAATCAATGATTTCTTAGTTTCTTGAATTCTTTAAAGCTTCCATTAAACAATTTTAGATAAAAATTCATTACTCGGGCTAGGGACCTCGGAATTAGATTTCGGACACGCGCCCAGGTCCTATATTTTCCCACGGATCCTCAAAAATTGTCAAATCACAGATCCGGGCCCGTTTTCCCAAAATGTTGACCGAAGTCAAACTTGGTCTTTTTAAGAAATCCTATAGAAGCAAATGGGCATAATTTTACTCAAAACTCTACCAATCCCCGAACCAATCGCCCCCGCAAGTCGTAAACTAGTTAAAGCAAGTACGGGAGGCTTTATATAGGGGAACGGGGTTCAAAAAGGCTAAACGGCCGGTCGGGTCGTTACAGATTTGAAATGTTGATTTTCTCTACTTTTAACTGACTAAATCATGTAAAAAGCGAAAGGTAAAGGTGATACACCTACACAACTTATCATGAGGATAACTTAAAAAATACAAATGCTATAAGATTCATATCAACGAATGCAGCTTTGAAATTGACAAACAGAGAATCAAACAACTTAGTAACACAACAAAGTTGCATCTAATTGTTGAAAGAAATGTAAAATTACCCATGCTATAAAAGTATTTTAATGTATAGTTATTACCAGAATAATTAATCAGACTCAAATATTAGAATAAAATTTTCCTCGACACTTATTATAATAAAATTTTCAGATTTTTACTCGGTACTTATTAGAATAATTTGACTATACACTAAATTAATGTACATATAATCATAAATAAATTATACAGCAAAATCAGTTTCGAGCATGGTAGGATCACCCTCTAAACATTCACTTTGTTTATTGTATAGGAAGCTACGGAAAATAGTGACATGAATTTAAAATTGTTTAAATTTTTGAATGTAAATTTTTTCTTAATTTGAAGAAGAGCTCGAATGTGAATACAAAATTTAAATAAATAATTTTTGTTCAAATCGACGATAGTCCTTCTAAGAAGCTAAAACATAATTAATGTTAAAAATCTTTCTATTTAAGACTGAAACATCACATTCCATACCACGGAAATAAGTAAAGTGTATAAGGAATCGACAAATATATTAGGCAGTTATTATAATAAAATTATCCTCGGCACTTAATATAATAAAGTTTTCTGATCTTTACTCGGCACTTATTATAATAATCAGAGTTGCCCTATAAAATAGGGTACATATAACCACAAATTATACAATAAATTTAGTTTCGAGCATGGCAGGATCACCCTCTAAATGTTAACTTTGTTTATTCTATAGGAAGCTACGTACGATAACGACATGAATTTAATAGAATATACACAAATAAATGCCACAACTTTGAATAGTTAAAAAAACTGAAGGACGTGATAAAAAGTTTATGGTAGATTAAACGGACAGGTAGAACACAAATCAGGTTAGAAGAAGAAAAATATAATTTACCGCAAAGAAAATAACAAAGCACATACTATAATGAAGGGACAAATAAAATAGATATTTTTATTTTGTCGTATGTCATGATCCTTTTTAAGTGTTCATTAATTTAAGCAGAATAGTATATGATTTTGTATTGAAAATCAATAAATAATTATAAAAGTTCATACCATTATCCGGGGGATATTTAGGCCGTTTCTGGTTCCGTACGCATATTCTATTTTTTCTTCCGAGTTTATTCTGTTCTTCCATGTCAAAGTGCCGTACAAACTGATTTTGCTGAGAAGTTGTAGATTATCTTGGAAATTTTGTGGAGTCTTTCGGCAGATATCAGATTGTGTTGTCAGAAATTTTTAAGTAACTCTGAAGCAACAACAACAGGATTGAGAACAACATTATTTCCTAAGAGAAATTAAGGTACATGTAGACAAACCTAGAATCATGAAAACCTTGGATTCATATATTGCAGTCGATATTGGAGGTTGATCGGACTTTGGGGAGAGAAACTGAATTTGGTGTGAGAAGTTGTAGAGTCCTTTGGAGAAGACAGGGTAGTTGGCGATAATAGGCCTGTTTTTGGTTTTTATCGGGCTTTTTTTTTAAGTCCTTTTTAGTGAAGTAATATTTTTTTCTTTTAATATATGTTGCACAGACAGTTTTTGGTATCTATCTGGAAAAAAGAAAATTAAGTACACCAGGGAAGTTAATTTTTTATGTTACAAATATATTTCCAATTAATTGAAAAAGGTGTTAGCCCATAACAAAACTCTACGTCGTGCCATCCTTAAAAAGTCAGAAAATTCACGACGATCAGAACATATTTCAGTAGGACTCCATTTTATGGGAAAAAAAACTTGAGCAGAGAATTAGTACTCTTAGATATACATACCAATAAGGAGCAATTCTCGGAATTGTGTGATGGCCTTGTTACTCTTTGAGGGAAGACCAGCAACCAACAATGGAATCTTAACTATAAAACCAAACATTTAATCAACTCCCTACTATACGACAACTGATGGATTTATGATATGAAAAAAAAAAGCCATGTGAAGAAGGAGTTAGGCCATTATGAATATTACCAAATCGTCATGGTTATGCAGCTTTAGCCATGGGAGAAACCAAAGTCGTCTCCGACTCCATCTTATAAAGGATGTTTAGATTGTAAAATTTGCCAGTAAATATTGTTAGGATGAAGAAATGTGGAATTTATAATTGGTCATCTTCCAACAAATTTGTCACGGCTATGAAGTTTTACCAATGAAAGAGATAAATGTCGTCTTCATTGGTGCATATTTGTTCTCACCACTTGCCATAAGTTTCACTACTGCATATCAAAAGAAACTCCATGCCTCTTAGGAATTTAGAATATGATAACTAAACTATTCTGAATTTAAAGGTACCATGAGTATATTTAATATATAGAGGCCTTCAGCTAATTATACATTTCCGAAGGATATGAAGTAAAATTATTGAATAATTAAAAGAGGAAACATATAATTGGAGATGGAAATAAGAGGCGACTTATTCCTTAATAACCACGTTCAATATAGTTTCTCATTGTTGTTGCATAGTCTTGCACAAGTTATAGTTTATGGTTTTGCTTATAAAAGTGGTGTTATGTTTGATATTTATTCTTAATGTGTATGTTATTGATGGAGCTATAATGGGCAATTAATAACTACGGTCCTAATTGCAATAAAGGATTTGTATGTTGAGTTTGTTTTGGAATGGCACATGGAATAAGGTTAACAAATATAAGTTTCCAATGCGTGGTGAAAAATGCAAGTTACAAAGAGGTGTGGCATACTGCATCACTGTACCATTTGGTTCACACTGCTGCCCTTGTTTCTGCTCCTATCACTAAACATTCAAACATTTTTGGAGGACTGCTAACTGGTGGAATAATCGCTTTCTCTGGGGACGTGCTATGCAGTTGCACTTCTGGAAGTCAGGAAATACTCAACCTTAGCTCCCTTCGGTGGCTTTGCATTTATTGCTGCTTCGGCAAGTTATTGTTTTAGGAGAATGAATGTCCAGACTTACCACATCGAACTTGATGTCGGTAAACTTGATTGATACTGGAGATTTAATGAGCTTGGTGAATCAGACTTGGTCGTGATACTTCCCTGTTTAGCTTTCGGTAAATAGGAATGAAACTGGTGCAAATTTCCTGTAAGCATCATTTGACAGTTGTTGAATGTGTAAATGAGATGTTAAGTAGAATATATTGTATGCTTCATATAGACTATTCACTCCTCATGTATGTTGGTATTAAGCACCAAAATTGATTTGAAATTTTCCAAAACAAAATGCGTGGTGAAATGAAAAGCGCGCTAAGAAAGGTGGCTTCGATCCCCCATCATGTGCAATAGCTTGTGGAGGTAACATTGTATGCACTGAACATCTTCTTCATAGAAATTTTGTTTTGTGCCCTGCTTGTATTGGACTCTTATCATCTATGCTCTAGTGTAATTGGTTGGAGGAAATTAATTATTTCTCCAGTTTTGTTAATTTGTGTTCATAAGTGGCCAGTTCTTTGGCTATTGGGCAGTTAGTTTAGAATACATTGTATATTTATCTGCCAATCTTTTAGACATATGTTTGATTTAATGCTATGGAGCAGTGGCGAAAAACTATGTGGTGAGGGATTTAAAACCCCTCTCTGGTTAAAGTATACTGCTAACCATTAAATACATTGAGTTCCAATTACCATAGTTGCCCAATCAACCATGAAAACCAAAACAAAAAAAAACGCAGCAACAATCTGCACACAAAAAAAATAGTCCGAAAGGTCAGCTGAACCCCTTAAAAATGCAACTAACTGCCCAATTGCTGCCAGCCATGAATCATCTCTAAACCTCCATTAAAATCACCTTTAAAATCCATCGACCCACCACGTCAACAAATAAAGAATAACCATGTAAATAATCACTTGAAACTGCATAAAAGCAGTTCACAAGGGACCAAAAACTCATTTGTTAAATGAAAATAAAATCTATAAATTTTCTTCTTAGCAACTGCAACACTTAGCTTATTAACATAATATGCAACAACTTTCTAAAGTTTTTGTCAAATCAACCATGAAAACCAAAAGAAAAACGCACCGAAAAGCTGCCAAAAAAAATACGAAAGGTCACCTGAATCTCTTAAAAGTGCAGCTCTAAAGCCACCATAGTTGCTGCAAACCAGCCATGAATCACCTCTAAACCTCCATTAAAACCACCATTAAACTCCATCGACCCATCACATCAACAAATAAAAAATAGTCATGTAAATAATTGCTTGAAACAGCATAGAAGCAGTTCACAAGGCAAAAAAAACTGTTCTGTTAAATCCAAAAAAGCAACCTATAAATTTGCTTCTTAGCAACTGCAACACTAAGCTTTTTAACAGAATATGCAGCAACTTTCTAAAGTTTTACGGACAGTTCCTCTTATGATTATTGTAAGAAAACATCTATCAGAGCAAACAGGGGCAGGAAAATTTTATTTTGGATTCTAGGAGTAGACAATGTAACTTAAGCTAAAAGTGCTGATTTGAAAGAACATTATTAATGATATACAACTACCTGAAAAGCATCTCCCAAAATATGAGCTAATGACTATCGAGCGTGTATCGTACAGGTTTTGAAAGGATGAATTGAATCTTGACTTCACCAACAAATATATTCAACATTCGAGTAGTTCAAATAACATGTTCAGAAAAAAAATTAGTGAAAGGGAAAACTTAGCAATGATTACGGAATAATAGTATTTCCTTTCAAAACCTACTTAGAGAAGCAAAACTAAAATTTTGCACGTAAAGTCATTCCAGTACTGTGATGACCCAACCCGTCGTCACGTGAGTTACCGCCCCGTTTTCCCTATTTTCTATTTCTTTATGCTTCATTATCAGTGTTGGATGTGAACGAGTTGATTTGGAGTGGTTCTAGAAGGAAATGAGACACTTAGTCTCTTTAAGGAAGGTTTGTTTTGGAAAAGTCAACGAGGGCTCGGATATGAATTCCGATGATTCGGTTAGCTTCAGGGAATGATTTGTGACTTAGGAGTGTGATCGGAAGTAATTTTGGAGGTCCGGTGTAGAATTAGGCTTGAATTGGCGAAGTTAGTATTTTGGCGAATTCCGATCGATAGGTGAGATTTTGAACCGAGGGTCGGAATGGAATTCCGAGAGTTGTTGTAGCTTAGTTATGTGATTTAGGATGTGTGTGCGAAATTTCAGGTCATTCGGAGGTGATTTGGGTAGGTTTTTGATCGAATGCAAGTTTCGGAAGATTTGGATGAACTTAGGCTTGAAATTGATGTAATTTGATGGTTTAGGTGTTATTTGTGGTGTTTTGATGATTCGAGCAAGTTTGAATAAGGTGTTGGATCATGTTTGTGTTTTTGGTTGAGGTCCCGGGGGCCTCGGGGTGATTTCAGATGGCTAACGAGATGTTTTGGCTTGTAAAACTTAAGAATTTGCTGCTGCTTCTGGTATTTCCGCTCCTGCGGAAATGGGACCGCAGAAGCGGTATCGCAGGAGCGGGTGGAGAGTCGCAGAAGCGGAGAGAACCACAGGTGCGGATTGGGTGACCGCATCTGCGGAGTCGCAGATGCGACATCATGACCGCAGATGCGGGTTTTGGAGATTTAATGAGATCCACAAATGCGGAGCTTAGTCTGCAGAAGCAGAAGCCGCAGGTGCGTGTTTCAGACCGCAGAAGCGGTTCAATTACCGCAGAAGCGGAAATCGAAGAGGCGGCTAAGGAGTCGCAGATGCGGAAACAACTGATCAGAAAGGAGTTTTTATTTCGTTCGCGAATTTGAAAGAGTTCATATTTTTCACTTCGGTCTTGGAGAGTTTTTGGGTGATTTTGAAGGGGAATTCAAGGACTTCGATCAGGTAAGAATTCTTGGACTTAGAACACGATTTTATGATGCAAATACATGACATTAGACTGAAAAATCAAGGAATTAAAGTTCAAAAATGGAGGTTAGGGCTTGAAACCTAAGAGAACAAAAAATGGGAATATGAGGGGGCATTTGGACTCCGATTTTGGTGTTCTTTATATGTATAGACTCATGGAGAAATAAGGAATCCGTTGATGGTAAATTTATTGATTTTCGAGAAGTGGGACCGGGGCTCGGGTTTTTGCTAATTTCGGGAATTTCACTATTTTTCGATTGTTTTCGATTGGGTATTGTCCCATTAGCATATTGTGATGTATTCGTTGTGGTTTTGATCAGATTCGGTACGCTAGGAGGTTAATTCGAAAGGCAAGGGCATAGCAAGCTAGGACTTTGGCCAGCTAGAGGTTAGTAATAAATGTAAATGCTGTGTTGAGGGTTTGAAACCCCGAATTTGCACCATGTAGTGCTATGTGAGGTGACTTGCACGCCGGATAACGGGCGTGGGGTAGAGCACCATCGGGGATTGTCCCGCTTAATAAAATTACTACCTAATTGCTTGTAGATTAGTAACATCCTTATAAAAATGGATTAATTATCATAATTGGGCTTCGTGCCAACTACTTGAATCCTTCAGGGATTATTTTTACTGGTTTCTTACCATAATTATAAATATTGAACTCAGTCCTGGTATTTAATACTGTTTTGTAAACTCAGCCATTTTTCTCAAAGTATAAACTAAATTAATATTTTTTTTAAATGAAGTTTGGGCTGAATATTTTTATGTTATTGTGCCCGAGGGGCTTATGTGATTTTGGACTGAGTATGGGATCGGGCTGCACGTCGCAGCGGTATGATATTGATATTGATATGAGGCCGAGGGCCTGTTTGATGTCACGATATGGCTTATTATTGCGCTTGGGCCGTAAGGGGCCCCTCCCGGAGTCTGCACACCCCCAGTGAGCGCCGTCGACGTTAAATAAATGGAGCGGACTGCACGCCGTAGCGGGGTACTGGAGAGTATCGGTTTATGTGTTGCATTGCATATTTAATTGTTATTTATTCTCAATCTGATGTGACTTTAATATAATTGTTTTCAATGTTTACTGTATTATGTTATTGGTTCACGTTGTTGTATTTATAGCTTTGCTTTGTGTTTATTTAGGATTTCTTATCCTCAGAATTTATTTATATTTATTACTTTCTGAGTTGGAAGTACTCACAGTACTCCTTGCACCTTGTGTGCAGATTCAGGTGCACCCACTGAGGCTGAGTGAGATCTTCTCCGCCTAGCATCACATTCGGGAGATTCAAGGTAGCTGCAAATTGGCGTTCGCAGTCCTGATCTTCCTTCTATTTTACTTATTTGTTTTCCCTCATTTCTAGAAAAACATTATGTAGTAGGTTAATACTCATGCATTAGAGGCTCAGACTTATGACACCAGATTCTGTGGGCTGGTTAGTATTTTATATTTTGGGTTTTTCGAATGTTAGCATCTAATTCAGGATTTCGCATTTAATTTGGTATTTTAGTTGTGAAAATTTACTTATTCACTGTGATTAATCGGTTAAGGTTGTAGAAATGGTCGGCTTGTCTAGCAGTGTGTTGGGCGCCATCACGACCGGGGTTGGGTCTTGACAAGGTGGTATCAGAGCCTAGGTTACTTGGTCTCGCGAGTCATGAGCCGGTTTAGTAGAGTCTCGTGGATCGGTACGGAGACGTCTGTACTTATCCTCGAGAGGCTGCAGAACCTTTAGGAAATACTTCATATTCTTGAAACTCTTGTCGCGCGACTTTGTTGAACTGTGAACTAAATCTTTGTTATTTCTACTCTCTCACAGATAGTGAGAACACGAGCTACTAAACGCGACGGACGACCACCAGTGCCACCTATTGAGGCCGCCAGAGGCCGTGGACGCGGTCGTGGTCGTGGCAGGGGTAGAGTAGCCGGGGCAGTACCTGCTAATCCGATAATTGCCCCAGCTCAGGATCAGGCTCCAGCGGTGAAGACTCCAGCAGCACCTGCTCAGGCACCAACTATGCCTATTGTGATTCCGGGTCTTCAGGAGACCTTGGCACAGATCTTGATGGTCTGTACTGGCTTGGCTCAGGCAATTTCAGCCACCACAGCAGCAGCAGCTACTTCACAGACCGGGGGAGGCAATCAGACCCCCGATGCCCGCACACCTGCGCAGGGAGTGCAGGGAGTGCAGGGGCTACAGACACCGGAGGTACCTCCAGCTCACCAGGTTGCACCAGCTCAGGGTTTTGTGGTTCCAGCTATGCCAGACGATGAGCAGCGTCGTCTCGAGAGGTTTGGTAGACTCCAGCCTCCGACATTCGGTGGTGCTGAGGGCGAGGATGTCCAGAGTTTTCTTGACAGATGCCAACGTATGCTCCGTACGGCAGGGATCCTTGAGTCGAGTGGTGTGGCATTTACTACTTTTCAGTTCACGGGGGCTGCTCTTACTTGGTGGGAGGACTTTGAGAGGCGTAGGCCTGCCGGTGCAGCACCTCTGACTTGGCAGCAGTTCTCTGCTCTTTTTCCGGAGAAGTATCCCGCAGGGAAGAGTTGCGTAGGCAGTTTGAGTGGTTGACGCAGGGAGACATGACAGTGACTCAGTACGAGATGAGGTTTTCCCAGCTGGCTCGTCATGCTACTTGGATGGTTCCATCAGATCGTGAGAGGATCAGGAGATTTGTGGATGGTTTTAACTACCATCTCCGTATTCTGATGACTAGAGAGAGAGTATTGGGTGCTACATTTGAGGAGGTGGTAGACATTGCTCGTGAGATTGAGTCAGTTCGCCGTAGAGAGCGAGAAGAGAGGGAGGCTAAGAGGCCTCGTGGATCGGGCAGTTACAGTGGTGCTCCGTCGAGAGGTCAGTTCCAGCAGGGTAGAGGTCGCTCTTTCAGGCCTGCTCAGTCAGCTCGTCCAGAGTATCGTGGGGGATCTTTAGGCCGTGGTCATCATGGGCCCCAGCAAGGTCAAACTTCACTCAGCGCCCTCCCAGCTCAGAGTTCATCTCATGCCCCATCAGTTCAGGGTTCTTCCGCGCCGAGTGCATCTGCTAGTCACTCCGATGCGAGGGGTTCCCGTCAGACCCCATCTCCAGTACCGGGCAGCTGTTATGAGTGCGGAGAGTTTGGTCACATGAGGAGACAGTGCCCTCGCCTTCGTGGCAGACAGCATCTGCAGAGGGGTCAGCCCTCGACTTCTGCTCCAATTACTTCATCACTCGCCCAGTCACCTAAGGGTGGAGATCAGGCAGCCAGGGGTCGTCCCAGAGATGGAGATCGATCAGGCGGTGGCCAGGCTCGTTTCTACGCTATGCCGGGCAGGACAGATGCCATTGCTTCAGACGGGGTCATTACAGGTATTATTTCAGTCTGTCACAGAGACGCCTCAGTATTATTTGATCCCGGTTCTACCTATTCATATGTGTCTTCATATTTTTCTCATCATTTGGGTACATCCCGAGGGTGTCTTGCCTTACCTGTTCATGTATCTACCCCAGTGGGCGACACTATTGTTGTAGACCACGTATTCCGGTCATGTTTGGTGACTATTGGGGGTCTAGAGACCCGAGTTGATTTATTGCTATTGAGCATGGTAGACTTCGATGTTATCCTGGGCATGTACTGGTTATCTCCGTGTCATGCTATTCTAGACTGTTATGCTAAGATAGTAACTTTGGCTATGCCGGGTGTACCGCGGATCGAGTGGCATGGTGTGACTGACTATATTCCTAGCAGAGTTATTTCTTTCTTGAAGGCCCTGCGTATGGTTGGGAAGGGTTGTCTTTCCTATTTGGCGTTTTGAGAGATGTGGGAGCTGAGACTCCTAGCATTGAGTTTGTTCCCATTGCGAGGGAGTTTTTCGATGTGTTTCCTGCAGACCTGCCGGGCATGCCGCCGGACAGGGATATTGATTTTGGTATTGACCTGGTGCCGGGCACTCAGCCCATCTCTATTCCACCATATCGTATGGCACCAGCGGAGTTGAATGAATTGAAGGAGCAGCTTCAGGAGCTCCTGGATAAGGGGTTTATTCGGCCTAGTGTGTCACCTTGGGGTGCACCAGTTCTGTTTGTGAAGAAGAAGGATGGCACAATGAGAATGTGCATCGACTATAGGCAATTGAACAAGGTAACAATTAAGAACAAGTATCCCCTACCTCGCATTGATGATTTGTTTGACCAGCTTCAGGGAGCGAGGGTGTTCTCCAAGATTGATCTCCGTTCGGGTTATCACCAGCTGAAGATCAGGGATTCAGATATTCATAAGACTGCTTTCAGGACTAGATATGGTCACTATGAATTTCTTGTCATGTCTTTCGGGCTGACCAATGCCCCAGCAGCGTTCATGCATCTGATGAACAGTGTATTCCGGCCTTATTTGGATTCATTTGTCATAGTGTTCATTGATGATATCCTGGTATACTCGCGTAGTCAGGAGGAGCACGCACATCATTTGCGAGTTGTGTTGCAGAGATTAAGGGAGGAGAGGCTTTATGCAAAGTTCTCCAAGTGTGAGTTCTGGCTCGGTTCAGTGGCTTTCTTGGGACATGTGGTGTCCAGTGAGGGTATTCAGGTTGACCCAAAGAAGATAGAGGCGGTGCAGAGTTGGCCTAGACCGACCTCAGCCACAGAGATTCGTAGATTCCTTGGGTTGGCAGGTTACTATCGCCAGTTTGTGTAGGGTTTTTCCTCTATTGCATCGCCCTTGACCAAGTTGACTCAGAAGGGTGTCTCATTTGTATGGTCAGACGAGTGTGAGGAGAGCTTTCAGAAGCTCAAGACAGCATTGACCACAACCCCAGTGTTAGTATTGCCATCAACTTCAGGTTCTTACACGGTATATTGCGATGCTTCGAGAGTTGGGATTGGTTGTGTTTTGATACAGGAGGGTAGAGTTATTGCGTATGCTTCTCGTCAGTTGAAGCCCCATGAGCAGAACTACCCCGTCCATGATTTGGAGCTAGCTGCTATAGTTCATGCACTGAAGATTTGGAGGCATTACTTGTATGGCGTATCCTGTGAGGTATTCACTGATCATCGCAGTCTTCAGCACTTGTTCAAGCAAAAGGATCTTAACTTGAGGCAGCGTAGATGTTGGAATTACTTAAAGATTATGACATTACTATTCTGTATCACCCGGGGAAGGCCAACATAGTAGCCGATGCTTTGAGCCGAAAGTCAGTGAGTATGGGGAGCTTAGCATACATTCCAGTTGCGGAGAGGCCATTTGCAGTTGAGGTTCAGGCCTTGGCCAACCAATTTCTGAGACTAGATATTTTAGAGCCCAGTCGGGTGTTAGCTTGTATGGTCTCTCGGTCTTCCTTGTATGACCGTATTAGGGAGTGTCAGTATGATGATCCGCATTTGCTTGTCCTTAAGGACAGAGTTCAGCATGATGATGCCAGGGACGTGACCATTGGAGATGATGGTGTGTTGAGGATGCAGGGCCGGATTTGCGTGCCCAAGGTAGATGGTCTTCGGGAGTTGATATTAGAAGAGGCCCATAGCTCGCGGTATTCCATTCATCCGGGTGCCGCGAAGATGTATCCGGATATTAGACAGCATTATTGGTGGCGGAGGATGAAGAGAGATATTGTGGAGCATGTAGCTTGGTGTCTTAACTGTCAACAGGTGAAATATGAGCATCAGAAACCGGGTGGCTTGCATCAGCAGATGGTTATTCCTGAGTGGAAGTGGGAGAGGATCACGATGGATTTTGTTACCGGACTCCCACGGACTCTGAAGAAATTTGATGCTATTTGGGTGATTGTAGACAGGCTGACCAAGTCCGCGCACTTCATTCCGGTTTGTACTACTTATTCTTCAGAGCGGCTGGCAGAGATTTATATTCGGGAGATAGTTCGATTGCATGGTGTCCCAGTTTCCATTATATCAGATCGGGGCACTCAGTTCACCTCTCAGTTTTGGCAGGCTGTTCAGCGAGTGTTGGGTACTCAGGTGCAGTTGAGCACAACTTTTCACCCTCAGACGGACGGGCAGTCCGAGCGCACCATTCAGATATTGGAGGATATGTTACGTGCCTGTGTCATTGATTTTGGAGGATCATAGGATCGGTTTTCACCGCTTGCAGAGTTTTCTTACAACAATAGCTATCAGTCCAGCATTCAGATGGCACCGTATGAGGCCTTATATGGGAGGCGGTGTAGATCTCCAGTGGGTTGGTTCGAGCCCGGTGAGGCTAGGTTGTTGGGGACAGATTTGGTCCAGGATGCATTGGAGAAGGTAAAGGTGATTCAGGAAAGACTCCGTACAGCACAGTCGAGATAGAAGAGCTATGTAGACAGGAAGGTTCGAGATGTATCTTTTATGATCGGTGAGAAGGTCTTGCTGAAGGTTTGACCCACAAAGGGTGTTATGAGATTTGGGAAGAAAGGGAAGCTGAGTCCGCGGTTCATTGGACCTTTTGAGGTACTTCGGAGGATCGGGGAGGTGGCTTATGAGCTTGCCTTGCCACCTAGTTTGTCGGGCGTCCATCCAGTTTTTCATGTGTCTATGCTCCGGAAGTACATTGGGGAACCGTCCCATGTTTTAGATTTCAGTACAGTTCAGCTGGAGGGTGACTTGACTTATGAGGTAGAGCCAGCAGCCATTTTGGATCGTTAGGTTCGGAAGTTGAGGTCAAAAGATGTTGCTTCGGTGAAAGTGCAATGGAGAGGTCGGCCCGTGGAGGAGGCTACCTGGGAGACCGAACAGGTGATGCGGAGCAGATATCCTCACCTATTTGAGACTTCAGGTATGTTTCTTGGCCGCTCGAGGACGAGCGTTTATTTAAGTTGGGGAGGATGTGACGACCCGACCCGTCGTCTCATGTGTTACCGCCCCGTTTTCTCCATTTATTCTTCATGTTTCATTATCGGCATTTGGTGAGTTAGAGTCGAATCGGTTTGGTTTTGGTAGAAAATGAGACATGTAGTCTCTTTAAGGAAGGCTTGTATTGGAAAAGTCAACCGGATGTTGACTATTGAGTTAGAGGGCTCGGATGTGAATTCCGGTGATTCGGTTTGCTTCGGGGGATGATTTGTGACTTAGGAGTGCGGTCGGAATTGATTTTGGAGGTCCGGTGTAGAATTAGGCTTGAATTGGCGAAGTTAGTATTTTGGCGAATTCCGGTTGATAGGTGAGATTTTGATCCGAGGGTCGGAATGGAATTCCGAGAGTTGCAGTAGCTTCGTTAGGTGATTTGGGATGTGTGTGCAAAATTTCAGGTCATTCGGAGGTGTTCCGGTTGGATTTTTGATCGAATGCGTGTTTCAAAAGTTTTTAAAGAACTTAGGCTTGAATTCGATGTAATTTGATGATTTTGGTGTTAGTTGAGGTGTTTTGATGATTGGAACAAGTTTGGATAATGTTTTAAGACATGTAGGTGCTTTTGGTTGAGGTCCCGGGGGCCTCGAGTGGGTTTCGGATGGTTTAACGGGCTAGTTTTGAGGTTGAAAAGTTGCAGGTTTTTCATTTCCAGGTGTTGCAGGATTTAAGTCAATGCGATTGCGTGGGTCAAGCCGCGATCGCATAGAAGGATTTTGGGGCCCCTGTGATTTTGCTCTCCGCGATCGCATTAGCATGGTTGCGATCGCATAAGTCTGGGAAAATGGTC
>NW_017676465.1:0-2392 GCF_001879085.1 Nicotiana attenuata
AGAGAGAGAGAGAACAACCTTCACACTAATATCCAACAATTCTTGCTAAAATTCTTGAATATTATCAAGAAGGTTCTCATATTGAAGGTAAGAATCTATACCCTCGCTTTTAATTTCGAAAATTTAGAAAAAAGAGGATAATTAGCAAGACAATAATTGGGTGCGGGGGTGGATATCTTGCATGCATATATTCTTAAAGTATGTGGGGAGGTTGTGGACTAAGAATGGGTGGAGGAATGGTAGAATATTCTTAAAAGTCCTTAAAAGCAGTAATGCACACATAGTGCTTGATAAAATGCTCAAGAGAGCAAGAACTATGATCATTTTCCTAATTTTGTGTTCAATTTTGCTATATTGCTAAAATAGATTGAAGTATGGATAAACCACCTTCTTCTTAAGAGGCTCAATTGAGGTATGTATGGCTAAACCACCTTCTCCTTACAATCGAAACCCCTGGTGTTCGTGTAGTTGGCGTAAGTCCCCAAATTGATCATACTAGAACTGACTATCCCTAATGTGTTGTGTTGGATGATATATGTTCCATATTTGTTCTACATACCTACCATGTCACCTTGCTCTTTTGAGGACATTTTTAAAATGTGGAATATATGTTAAAAAAGGTTAAGACCTCATGTCGAAAATCGAATAAAGGTTGTTATGCCAATTCGTATGGAAAGCCTCTATGTGCTTAGGACTTTCAAAGTTTTTCCCTTATGTGTACAAATGCCTTACATGATAGGCTTTATTGTTGCTGATGATAATGTTATTAAATATGTAAAAAGAGAACTTTGAATTATGAAATACGATCAAATGCCAAGAATGACTTAATAAATGAGTCCACTCGTGCTAATGTATTGAAAGATGGGAAAGAAGTATGAAGTGAGATGATTGATTGAAAAGTTGATGTCTCAAGTGAGATGGCCTAGCCAATCAGGCCGTGATTGGATGCCATGTCGCACACATGGTGGTAACTGTGCTGGAAATGATAATTGAAATTATGGATATGGTTGATGTCTCAAGTGAGATGATCTAGCCGATCGGGTCGAGATCGGACTCCGTGTATGGACACGGGTGTATTGTGGATTATGGCATATGGCACTAAAGATTACCCAACCGAATAAGATGCAAATTAACTTCAGAACTTATGTGATCCTTGCTTGATGTATTAGTATTGTTTGAATCTCTTATTATACATCATGACTGTTTCACCCTTGTATTATTGTTCATTCTATTGAGATGGTGTTTTATCTCTACATACTAGTACTATTCAACAGTAGTAACGTCCCTTTTGCCGGTGGTGCTGCATCTTTAAATGGATGTAGGTGGTTCCATGGCAGGTAGTGTTGATCGCTGCTAGTGGTGCATCCTCTTCTCAGCCAACTCGTTGAGCACCACTTCATTCCGGGGTCTTATATTATATCTTTTGCTATGTTGTAGTCACTTTTGAGGTATAGTCTGGGCCTTGTCGCCAGCACTATCTTCACACTATTTTGTATCTTTAGAGGCTTCGTAGACATTAGGAGGGTGGCATATGGGTGCTAGAAAGGTCTGGCGGATTGTGTTATGTTTTTGGTCATTTGTTCCACTAAATCGTAAAACGTATGTATTTTGGAATTTAACAATGATGTAGTAAAATGAAATGAATTAGTAATGTTTATATATATGATCCCTCTACTATTTAACTAATGGAAATGCGCCTTCTCTTGATCGTATGCGAGTTGGGTGGAAAGTGTTTAACAGGCTTGCTCGACTGAGTACCCCTATGTTCTGACCGATCCCTGGAGAAAGCTTTGAAGCCAGTGTTATGCATCATCTTTGAGTGTGAAGGGGAATGCCCTTAAGTATACTGAATCTTGTGACACACCATCATATTAAAAGGTGTTCATTATCTCCTCGAAATCCATTAGATGATTATTTGGATATTCGTTCTGCTTTCCTCTAAAAACACAACAATTTTGAAGGGTTTGAAGAAACCCTTGCTTTATCTCGAAATCGTTAGCTTCCACAGGAGGTGGTCTCACACTTGATAAACGTTGGTTGTAGATCGGTCTAGCATTATTGCCAAGTTGTCTCCCTACACCGGAAGCTATGTTTTCCAAATTGGTCTGGAACCAAAGGTTGATTCTAAGCAATTCTCAAAGCCCTTTCCTCCTTGTAAGCAATTTGTGCATCTCTAAGCGTTGCTTCTGCAGCATCCCTTGTAGCTTTCTCTTTGAGTTGGGATGCCCCTCTCGCAGCCATATTAGCATTATCATCATCTCCAGCCATATTTTCTTTGATTGAGGATTGCCGGACCTTCTCTATATTCTCAGGGAAATTTCTTTCCTTCCTCAACTGTCTTAGTTATCTCTGGATTTCTGGCTCGTATGGTTGCACTTCTTTCCTAGAAGAT
>NW_017676465.1:5226-6337 GCF_001879085.1 Nicotiana attenuata
CGTCTTCACTCCTCTCACTGGCCCCCGCGTGTCCTCTCTCTCCTGGCCTTGCCTGACCTCTCTCTCCCCTCCCTCTCGAGCCAGCATGCCCTCTACCCTCCTAGCAATACTCACGGTCTACTGATATAAAATATCTATCTCCAACTCCCGGGCCATGCTAGTCCTGATGCTAGGATGGAGTCCCTCAATAAACCGGCGGACCCTCTCCCGAACCGTAGAAACCAAGGTCAGTACATGTCTGGCCAAATCACTAAATCTAATGGTGTACTCTGATACTGACATAGTGCCCTGGCGTAGCTGCTTAAACTCCGCGCACCGTGCATCCCGGAGGGACTAAGGTACGAATTCTCTCAAGAACATCTTTGAAAACTTAACCCATCTAAGTGAAACTGACTCGATCGGGATACCCAACTCATATGCTCGCCACCATTGATAAGTCGTTCCCCTAAGCTGGAACGTAGTAAAAGTAACCCCACTCGACATAACAATACCCATAGTGCGGTGCGATGGTACTCGTCCAGAAAACCTTGTGCACTCTCTGAAGCCAAACCACTGAATATCGGAGGGTCGTACTTCTTGTACCTCTCAAGCCTAAGCTGCTCTTCTTCAGATGTTGTTGCCCTTACGATGGGCTGAGCTGGAACCACAGGCTGCGCCACCCTGACGCCTGGAACCTGACCAACATGAACTTGCTGCTCTAGAGTGTGGGCGGGGGGAGTCTGAGTCCCTCCCCCGGTCTGTGAGGTAGCTGGTGCAGCCAGAATCAACCCCGCCAGAGCCAATGTACAAAACTGCTCAGCAACTCTGCTAAGGTCTCCTGAAGTCCGGGTGTAACAGTAGGCGCCTCCGGTACCTGCCCCCCAACTGGAGCTACTGGAGCTACTAGCGGCTCCTCAACAGCTGCTCCGGTAGGTGCTCTAGCTGTGGTACGGACTCCTCATCGGCCTCTGTCTCTGCCTCCAGCGCCCCTGCTCCGGGAGCAGCGTCATCGGTAACTCCAGCGCGTGTCCTCACCATCTGCGAGACAAAGGAATGATAATAGTTCAGACACCGAGATCAATAAGCTCGCACGATAGGAATGAAAGAAGTGATATTATCCCTAATAGTTTTT
>NW_017676465.1:8128-10865 GCF_001879085.1 Nicotiana attenuata
GCCGTGAAGCCAGGTTGCGAAAAGCCTTGGACGAGGAGAAATCCCTCGGGCTTCTTTGTGGTAAAAGGGAAAAGGAGTTGGTATACCTATGGTACGGGTGAGTCGAAGCCGGAACTACGAAAGTTACCTCAAAAGACAGGTAACCTTTGTTTCGAGGGGATGCACGTTTCGTCTTATTTCCTTGGAGATTAACATTTTGATACTTCAGTTGCAGAGGAAGATGGAAAACCTGGAACGCCTTTGGGGTGAAGTTGGTAGGTCAAGCATAAGTGTACTGAGCTAAAGGATCAGGCAGATGCCCAAGTTGCGGCCAAGAAGAATGCTTTGGCCAAGGCTTCTGCCCTCGAGGTGCAACTCCGGAATGCTCGTGAAAACATCTCGGTCCAAACGAACATGATTGCAAGGCTCGAGTCTGAGCTTTTGAAGATGAAGGCCAAGGTTGTGGACGCCCGAGCTGAAGCTGAAGAGATTCGGGTTAAGGCTGACAAGAAAGTGGTCATCTATTGAAAAGACGTTGTCGATGCTCGGGCTGAGTTGAGGGGGGGTTCCGATCGAGAGAGTAGAAGCAAAGAGTATGCCCGATGCAAATCTCGGAGGGAGACTCTTGAAGAGATCTACACTAGGGGCTTCGATCCCTCTGAAGAGATAGCGCAGGCCAAGGCGGATGAATACGATGCCAAGTTCCTCGTATCCGATGCCGAAGATAATAGCGAAGAGGCTGATGGGGCCGTAGTCCCCGAGGGGAAAATAGACTAGGCTTTTATCTTTTTGATTATTTGTACAGTGTTCTTCGAGAACTTTGTAAATGGAGCTTTGTATATACGTATAAAAGGAAGCCTTTTGGTTTCATCTTTCATGCATTTCCCTTTGTTCATGTATGTCTTTCTTCGCTTTGAATTTTGACGTTTGTCAATGATTAGCCAGATGAACTGGTCTTCAAGGTAAAACCCTAGGTATACAAATTGTCCCTGAGGCTTAGTTAACTGTTTCGGGCTCAGTCTTCGAGTCAGATTTTGACTCGAGCTCATTGGCCCTTAAGTTTTCAAATTATTAGGCTGGCGCATGGGCTCTTACGCGTTGGGTTGGTACGACCTCTAATACAGGCTGGCGACAGTGGCTCATACGCGTTGGGTCGGTATGAACTCTAATACAGGCTGGCGACAGTGGCTCTTACGCGTTGGGTCGGTATGACCTTCTGATTTAAGCTGGCGACAGTGGCTCTTACGCATTGGGTCGGTACAACCTCTAGTATGGGCTGTATTTTTCCCTCGTTGAAGTTTTTTATGCTTGTCTGACTCTTCGACGGTTCGATAAGAACCTCGATTTTGAGCCGTTATTCGACGATGGGCGAGCACCTCGGGAGGTTTCGCACGATGGCTGAATTGTTTCAAAGCCTTTTTATTGTTTGGAGCTGATGTGATCTAAGCTCTTTTGCTTATACCGAGGGTAGCCTTGTTAACCAGTTATTTTTGAAGTATTTTCGAAGTAACTTGAAGGCCTGTGTTTTATAGCGACGGTCAGGCATCCCCGAGTCGTGTTAGTTCGGCTGGTACAGCCTTGTGACCGTAGTCATTGTATCTGGCCGTAGCCTTTTAGTCCCCGAGTGAAGTAGCTTCGGCGTCTACATGAGGGTATGCCTTTTTAGGGGTCTTACAAGTTCGAATATATAGCCTTAACTTTAAGATCGAGATTATGCCTTTTGTAAGGTTTTATAAATTTGAACATGCCTTACTTGAGGTCTTACAGATAGGTTACTTGGTACAAGTAAGATTCATGCCTGGTCTTGAGGTCTTACAGATTTTGGTATTGCCTTATGGAGGTCATTCATTTTCTAGCGTTGCCACATTGAGGGCTTTCAGGCTCGAGGTTTCCCACATGGGGTCTTATAGCCTCGGATTCTTGATACCTCGATGGGGTGACCGTCGGTGACAGTCCCCGAGACGTCGAGGGTTTTTGGCTCTAGAGCCGTTCCTTGTATATTTTGATGTTGCCTCATGAGGGCTTATGAACTCGGAGTTTCCAGCCCGGAGGTCTTACGGCTTTGACTTTTTGATGTTAGTCCCCGAATGTTCGGGAAATTTCTGGCTCTGGAGCCGTTTCTTGAAAAAATAATGGATTTCCTGAAAAAATAGCGGATTTCTTTGAAGCGCAAAGTGTTTTGATGGAAAAATATTCCTCGATTACTAGGCACATGTTTACATGTTTTCGTTGTCAAGGGTTCAATTATTCTATGTGGGAACGGTTCATTCGACTGTTTGGCCCGATACATCATTTTCCTATTGAGACCCTTTTTAGCTCATCTTGACTTCTTCGAGGGGGTGATCTCCCGGGGGGATGCCCCCCAGTATTCGAGGTTGATTGAAGAGAAGCCTTGAATACTTGTTATGTTCTCCTAAGGTAGCATATAGATGTTGCCTCGTTACAAACCTTGCCGGTAAAACCCTTCTTGAGATAAAATCCGATCGAAGGAAAAGAGTGCAACGCATGCTTTAAAACCTAAGGTCTTCAAGCTGGGGAGTGCTTCAATCTTTCCAACCGGACTCCTACATATAGGTTAGTATGAAACGTAAATAACAAAAAAGGGAGACAGTTATACCTTAGTAGTGATGGCGCTTCGAGCCTCGATATTCCTCAAATGTTTGCTCTGGGGACGAGGTTGGTCCTTTGATAATTGACTCGGGTACAACCGAGAATGCAGCTCGTGATTGCTATTTTGCTGTTTGCTCATCCTTTGGCT
>NW_017676465.1:11111-12440 GCF_001879085.1 Nicotiana attenuata
TGTACAATTGATACCTTTCCTTGTTTGGCCTTGGTTCCATTGCCAAGAGCCTGCTAGGATATACTGAGCCCGAGGGGGCTCCTAGTTAGTCGTCCTTGACCTTGATCTTCGACTGATATCGGTTGTGGACATCCGAACAAGTCACGGCGGGATATTCTACCAAGTGGTGCTTCAGCTACTTCGAAGTTACCGAGCTTCATTCGTTCAAGCCTTGAGTGAAGGCTTGTACTACCCAATCATTGGAGACCGGTGGTAATTCCATTCGCTCCATTAGGAAACGAGATACAAACTCCCGCAGCATCTCGTTTTCTCTTTGTTTGATCTTGAAGACGTGGGATTTTCTTGTAGCAACTTTAATGGCACTGACGTGTGCCTTTATAAAAGAATCTGCTAGCATGGTAAATGAATCTACTAAATTCGGGGCTAGGTTGTGATACCACATCATGGCCCCTTTCGAGAGTGTTTCTCCGAATTTCTTCAATAGGACGGATTCAATCTCGTCGTCCTTAAGGTCATTCCCCTTTACAGCATAAGTGTAGGCAGTGATGTGCTCATCGGAGTCCGAGGTTCCGTTGTACTTCGGGAGATCAGGCATTCTGAATTTCTTCGGATTGGGCTTTGGAGTGGCATTTGACGGGAATGGCTTTAGTGGGAATTTCTTTGAATCTACACCCTTTAAGATCGGGGGTGCACCCGGGATCTGATCGACCCTTGAATTGTAGGTCTCCACCTTTTTGTCATTGGATTTAATCTTCTTCTCGCCCGATTCAACCATCTTCGTGAGGTCCTCGAGCAACTTTATGATAGCGGGATCGGCTGCTGACCCGTTGTTGCTTGATCTTTCTGGTACTTGTTCTGCTCGGGGAGCCGTTTCCGGTGCTGCTATGCTCGGAGTTTTTTGGTGGCTCTAAAGTTGAGCGATCGCCAGCTGTTATGCCTGCAACATTTCAAAAATGACGTGAAGGCTAACCTCTCGTTCCTCCCGAGCTGGGGTTTTCTGAGTTTCTTGTTGGTTTTCTTGGCGTATACTCCTGTCCGCATGGGAGCTTATATCGACGTGTTGGGCGTTGCGCGAGACCACGCCCATAGGAATTTGTTCTAGTGCGTCCTTAGGGTTTCGCGGTGGTACACCGATGCTTGAAACAGCTACGCGATTCTCTCCATGGTCCTCAGGACCGTTGTTCTCATGTGCATTCACTGAGTTTGACATTTTGACCTGAAATCAAAGATTCTTGGACAAGAAAAAGCGTGAAAGATAACTTGCGTTATGTAGTAAACCAGCAAGAAAACAATCACTATTATTTTTAGCCCCACGGTGGGCGCCAAACT
>NW_017676465.1:15527-16876 GCF_001879085.1 Nicotiana attenuata
TCCATTATTTCCTCTACCATATCTGTGAAGATGGCCATCATGCACCTTATGAATGTGGCAGCTGCATTGCATAAGTGAAACGACATTCCCTTAAAGGCATAGATACCATAAGGGCAGGTGGACGTTTTCTCTCTATCCTCTGGAGCAATAGGGATCTGATTATACCCCGACTACCCATCCAGAAAGCAAAAGTGGGACCTCTATGCCAATCTGTCTAGCATCTGATCAATGAATGGCAGTGGGAAATGGTCTTTCCGGGTAGCCATGTTAAACTTTCTGTAATCCATACAGATTCGCTAACTTGAATGTTTGTGTTGAGATCACCTTATTCTTCTTATTTTTCACTACCGTCATACCGCTCTTCTTTGGCACACACTGAACTGGGCTGACCTAGTTACTGTCAGAGATGGGGAATATGATTCCCGCATCTAACCACTTAATCACTTCTTTCTTCACCACTTATTTCATGTTGGGGTTCAGCCTTCTTTGATGTTCTCTGGAAGGTTTGTGCCCATTTTCCAGTAAATATTATGCATACAGAAGGCCAGGCTGATAACCTTAATGTCTGCAATGGTCCAACCAATTACAATTTTGCACTCCATCGATACCTGTAAAAGTTGTTCTTTGAAGCGCAAAGTGTTTTGACGGAAAAATATTTCTGTCATTACTTGGCACAAGTGTACATATTTTCGCCGTCAAGGGTTCAACTATTCTATACGGACACGGTTCATTCGACCGTTTTGCCCGATACATCATTTTCCTGTTGAGACCCTTTTTGGCTTATCTTGACTTCTTCGAGGGGGTGATCTCCCGGGGGGGGGGGGGGGATGCCCCCCAGTATTCGAGGTTGATTGAAGAGAATCCTTGAATACATGTTAAGTTCTCCTCGGGTAGCATATTGATGTTGCCTTGTTAAAAACCTTACCGGTAAAACCCTTCTTCTGATAAAACCCGATCGAAGGAAAAGAGTGCAATGCATTCTTTAAACATGAGGTCTTCGAGCTGGAAAGCACTTCGATTGTTCCGATCGGACACCTGTACACAGGTTAGTGTAAGATGTAAAAATAAAAGGGGAGACGATTATACCTTATTGGTGACGGTGCTTCGAGGCTCGATGTGCTTCAATCATCAGTTTCGGGGACGCGGTACGGTCCTTTACTCGCTTATTCGGGCGTAGTCGAGAATGTATCTCGTGATTGCTACCTCCCTGTTTGGTCGTCCTTTAGGTCCTTTGATGTTGAAGGCGTCGATGCTGGTGCCGCATTGTGCACTGCGAACATCTCTCTTGCTGCATGCTGTTCTCCGTACACAGTTTTTATTCCGTCCTTTGTTGGAAATTTCATCATTTG
>NW_017676465.1:20430-44408 GCF_001879085.1 Nicotiana attenuata
CCCTATCGTTTATAACTTTTGCAATGGCTCATTTTGAGCCTATTTCTTGGTACTTTTAGAGTGAGAAATAGGGTCTAAGAGAGAGGAAGTGTCCTTCATCAAGATTCCTCCACAAATTCTTGTTGAAACTTTGAAGATATTCAAGTGAGGCACCTAAATCTTCATCCTAAGAGGTAAGACTTCATCACCTCAGCTCTTAATTTCAAACATAGCTATAAGGGGTCATTAGTGAGGTATTTCATGGGGATGAGGGTGATTACATTGCATGCATGTGCTCTTAGAAGATATGGGGAAAGTATAAATTAAAGATAGAGAGGCATGGGTAATGGGTTGGTGTAATCTTCTAAAAAGGACCATAAAACCTTAATGAACATTCGATGCTTGATAAAATGCTCAAGTGAGCTAAGATTGTGATCATTTTCCTAATTACGGGTTCAATTGTGCAACATTGCTTAAATAGATTGAAGTTGCAAACATTCCAGAACATTGTAGGAATTAAGGAAAGCTCAATTGAGGTATGTATGGCTAAACCTCTTTCTTCTTAGAATCGAAATCCCCTGGTGTCCGTAGAATTGGTGTAAGTTCCCAAGTTGAGCATACTAGAATTGACTATCCTAAATGTGTCGTGTGGTATAATATGTGTTCCATATGTGTGCCAAATGCTTATCATGTCATATCTTCCTTTGTGAATATGTTTAACAATGTGGAATATGTGTTGAGAAAGGTTAAAAATTTATGTCAAAGAAACTGAATAAAGATTGTTGTGCCAATTCGCATGCAAAGCCTCTATGTGCTTAGAATTTCTGAATTTTTCCCTTACGTGTGAACCTGCCTTAAATGATAGGCCTTATTGTTTCTATGATAATGTTATCGAATATGAAAAAGGGGAAACTTGATTTGTAAGATACGGCCAAGTGCCAAGAATGACTTCATAAAGCTACTCATGCCATGAAAAGAAAGATGACAAAGAAATATGAATTGAGAGGATGATGTCTGTGAGATGGCCTAGCCGATCGGGCCGTGATCGAACATCATGCCGCACACATGGTGGTGATTGTGCTGGATTGATTGATTGAAATTGTGAATATGGTGTATATCTCAAGGGAGACGACCTAGATGATGGGTCGTGATCGGACTCCGTGTAGGAACACGATGGTATTGTGGATTGTGGCACATGGCACTGAGTTTTGCAACCTAATAAGATGGAAATTTAACCGAAAACCTTGTGATTATTAATTGATAATGTTCGAATTCGTCTAAAGCTCTTATTATACACCATGAATGTTTCCTTTATGTTTCATTGTTCATTCTATTAAGATTGATGTTTAGCTTTACATACTAGTACTATTCGACAGTACTAACGTTCCTTTTGCTGGGGGCACTACATCTTTTAATGGATGTAGGTGGTTCCATAGCCGATAGTGTTGATCGCAGCTAGTGGTGCTTTGCCTTCATCTCCCCAGCAGTCTTGGTGAGACCCATTCCTTCCCGGGGCCATGTAGTACATCTTTTGCTTATGTGTTTACCACGTTTTGAGGTATAGCCATGGCCTTATTGTCAGCCCCTTTGTAGCACTTTCTTTTGTATCTACTTAGAGGCTCCGTAGACATTAAATGGGTTGCATATCGGTGTTGGGAAGATCAAAGGATGATGTTGTGTTTGGACTATTGTTCCACTAAATAGTAATGTATATGTATTTTAAAAACTCAACAATGATTAATTAATGAATTGGCTTCGTAATGTACTTGTATGATTTTCTATTGCCTAAATTGATGAAATCATGACTCTCTCTTGATCGTAAGTGAGTCGGGTAGAAAGTGACTAACAGGCTTGCTCGACCGAGTTCACTTGGTTGAGCACCGGTCGCGCTCCCCGAGCTTGGGGCGTGACACAGTTGCTTTCAGTTATTGTATTATCAGTTCAGTTTCAACGTTCAGTTATTATGTTGCCTTACATACTTGGTACATTATTTCGTACTGACGTCCTTTTTGCCGGGGACGCTGTATTTCATGAGTACAGGTTCAGACAGACAGACGGGTAGACCTCCTTAGTAGGTGTTGCCCGAGTTCAGCTTGATCGGCAAGCTCCACATCCTACGAAGTTGCCGGGTCTAGAGTTTTATGTACATCTTGTGTGTGTGTGTGTGTGTGTGTGTGTGTGTGTGTGTATATATATATATATGACAAACTTGGTATCAGAGCCTAAGGTTTTAAAGTGTCCTAGGATGTCTTGGAGCCTTGTCTAGTAGAACCCTTCTTATCGGTAGGTTTTCGACCACATCTATAATTAGGAGGCTACATGGACATTTAGGAATAATACCCTTCTTGGTTGATCTATATTGTGCGATAAGACTGAATGCGAGGTTGTTCTTCTCTAACTCGTGCATTGTTCTAACTTTCAGTAAATGGCACCAAAGAAGAAAGAAAGAATTGTCCAAGAAGCCAATGCCACCCTAGGAGTGGCTGTTGATTATCTACTTGATTATGCGGGAGAGGGCATTTCTCCGACTATTACACTACCGGATTGTTCTACACCAGAACAGACTGCCCCAGCCCCTACATCTATTGAGGGTGTAATTATCCCTCCCACTGATATTCTCGTTCCACCTCCAGCCCCAGTCTCCTGTTCCGGTATTTCTGATGGGGATCTTAGGGGAGCAATCCAGATGATGACACAGTTAGTGGCTTCTCGGACCTAAAGGACGAATGTTGCACCCATATCTACTAGTCATCAAGGGGATTCTACGAGTTCTAGGGTGAACAGATTTCTCCAATTAGATCCGTCGGTTTTCACAGGTACTGTCCCAAGGCGGACCCTCAGGATTTATTTGATGAGATACATAAGACTCTCTGGGTTATGCGCGCTACTGAGACGGAGGGAGTGGAGTTGGATGCCTATCGCCTGAAAGGGGTGGCATATTCATGGTTTAAGATGTGGGAGGATTCCCGTGATGAGGGGAGCTCTCCGGAGAGGTAGAGTGAGTTTGCGGATGCTTTCATAGACCATTTTTTGCCTGCCGAGACTAAGGTAGCCCATGCTGCAGATTTTGAGAACCTTTAACAGGGTAGTAGGAGTGTATGGGAGTACCACATGGAGTTTGCACGCCTGTCAAAATATGCTATTCACATGATGTCCACCATGGAGGCCAGAGTGCGTAGGTTAGTTTAGGGCCTTAGCCCTTTGGTTATTAATAAGGCTGCCGCAGTTGCTTTAAACTATGATATGAACTATGGAAAGAAGGTGGCATTTGCTCAAGCTACAGAGACCCGCAAGTTGAAGAACAGGATGAGAGTGGGGGTGGCACCAAGGCCCCATCCGCAGGCTATCCTGGTGATTCATTTGGTGGGGGAAGGACAATCTTTAGGGGAGGATCATCAGGTCCATCTCAGTCCTATGCTCAGTCTTCAGCAAGTGCACCGCCAGCAGGGCACAGTCAGCAGCAGGCTAGTCATTTCAGGCCCAAACAGGGCAGCAGGGGACCCTATCGACACGGCCGATCAGGAGGGAGATCCCAGCAGCAGCGGTGGCCCCCATGCCCGAAGTGTGGGAGGATGCATTTAGGGATTTGCTACATGGACCTTCCAATAGGTTATGGGTATGGGATGAGAGGTCATATTCAGAGGGAGTGTCGTGTATCCCGTCAGGGTGCGGGCAAAGGCTAAGCTCAGCCATCTAGTCTTGTAGTTGATACATCTTCAGCACCCCCTCCAGCTCGAGGCACTCCAGCTCCAGCAGGGCGTGGTGTAGCTAGGGGTTGTGCGCATGGTTCAGGAGGACCCAACCGCTTCTATTATATGAGTGGTCGCTAGAGTGCAGAAGCTTCTCCAGATGTTGTCACAGGTATTCTGACTGTCCAATCTTATGATGTGTATTCCCTTATTTATCCCGGTTCCACTCTGTCCTATGTTACTCCTTATGTTGCTCTGGAATTCGGGATAGAACCAGAACAGCTTCATGAGCTATTCTCTATATCTACTCCGGTTGGTGAGTCTATTACGACCGCGCGGGTTTTACAAATTGTGTTGTCACGGTACGTGGTCGGGATACCATGGCCGATCTCGTTGAATTAGGGATGGTCGACTTTGATGTAATTATGGGAATGGATTGGCTTTACTCATGCTTCGCCAAGCACGACTGCCGAACTAGAACTATGAGGCTTGAATTTCATAATGAGCCAGCGGTTGAATGGAAGAGGGATAATGTGGTGCCTAAAGGAAGGTTTATTTCATACCTTAAGGCCTCGAAGATGGTTGACAAGGGGTGTATGTAACATTTGGTTCAGGTTATAGACACCGATGCTAAGGCACCCACACTTGAGTCTGTGCCAGTTGTGAATGAATTCTCGAATGTCTTTCCAGAGGAGCTTCTTGGGATCTCACCAGACAGGGAGATTGATTTTGAAATCGATGTGAGGCCAGGCACGCAGCCTGTATCAGTTCCGCCTTTGCACCAGCAGAATTGAAGGAATTGAAGTAACACTTGAAGGATTTGTTAGGGAATGGCTTCATTCGATCAAGTGTGACACTGTGGGGCGCACCGGTTTTGTTTGTAAGAAAGAAGGATGGGCCGCTACGGATGTGTATCCACTACCGGCAACTCAACAAAGTTACTATCAAAAATAAGTACCCTCTACCAAGGAAAGATGATTTGTTTGACAAATTGCAAGGTGCTAAGTACTTCTCTAAAATTGACTTATGGTCCGGGTATCATCAACTGAAGAAAAGGGAGCAAGATATTCCAAAAACAACTTTCAGGACCCGGTATGGGCACATTGAATTGTAATGTCCTTCGGGCTAACAAATGCCCCGGCAGCTTTCATGGATCTTATGCATCGAGTCTTCAAGCCTTTCCTTGACTCCTTTGTGATAGTGTTCATTGATGACATTCTTGTGTATTCTTGGAGTCAGGAGGACCATGGCGATAATCTCAGGTCAGTTCTGCAAACTCCTCATCAGCACCAATTGTATGCGAAGTTCTCAAAATGTGAATTTTGGCTTGAGTCTGTCACGTTCTTGGGGCATGTCGTCTATGGAGAAGGAATCTTGGTTGATCCTTAAAAGATTGCGGCAGTGAAGAATTGGCCTAGACCTACAACTGCAACAGAGATTCGCCATTTCTTGGACTTGGTTGGGTATTACACAAAATTTGTGGAGGGGTTCTCTACTCTTGCCTCTCCACTGATTAAGTTGACACAGAAAGCAGTTAAGTTCCAGTGGTCTGATGCTTGTGAAAGGAGCTTCTAGGAATTAAAATAAGGATTGACTACTGCACCGATGTTGACCCTACCAGATGGTATAGATGGGTTCGTGGTTTATTGTGATGCTTCAAGGATCAGGCTTGGGTTTATTTTGTTGCAACATGGCAAGGTCATAGCTTATGCTTCTAGGCAACTCAAGAATCATCAAAAGAACTATCCAACACATGACTTGGAGCTTGCGGCAGTCGTTTTCGCATTGAAGATTTGGCGTCATTACTTGTCTGGAGTCCATGTGGATGTATTTACGGACCACAAGAGCCTTCAATATATTTTCAAACAAAAGGAGTTGAACTTGAGGCGGAGAAGATGGCTTGAGTTACTCAAAGACTACGACATCGATATTCTATATCTCCCGGGAAAGGCTAATGTTGTGGCAGATGCTCTTAGCCGGAAATACATGGGAAGTTTGGCTCACTTGGAGGCATGTCAAAGGCCGTTGGCCAGGGAGGTTCACAAGTTGGCTAGTTTGGGAGTTCGTCTTGCGGACTCTAGTGAAGGGGGAGTAATTATGCATAATAGGGCTGAATCATCGCTGGTGGCGGAGGTCAAAGAAAAACAATACAATGATCCATTGTTGGTATAGCTAAAGGAGGGGATCCATAGACACAAGACCACAGCTTTTTCTCTTGGCATGGATGATGGTACACTACGATACCAAGGGCGACTATGTGTTCCAGATATTGATGGTCTTCGGGAAAGAATCATGGCGTAAGCTCACACTTCCAGGTATTCTGTGCATCTAGGTTCTACAAAAATATATCACGACCTCAAGGAAATCTATTGGTGGAATGACATGAAAAGGAATGTGGCGGACTTTGTGGCAAGGTGTCCGAATTGTCAGCAAGTGAAGGCCGAATATCGATGTCCTGGTGGGCTAGCGCAATTCATAGAAATTCCAATGTGGAAATGGGAGATGGTTAATATGGATTTTATGGTAGGATTGTCGTGCACTCCGCGCAAGTTTGACTCAATTTTGGTTATTGTGGACCGATTCACGAAATCAGAACATTTCCTGCCAGTCAAATCTACTGACACAACGGAACAATATGCACAGTTGTATATCAAGGAAATAGTCAGGCTTCATGGCACTCCAGTTTCCATCATTTGCAATCAAGGGGCTCAGTTCACAGCTAATTATTCGAAAGAAATTTCAATAAGGTTTGGGTACGCATGTAAATCTTAGCACAGCCTTCCATCCACAAACCGACGGGCAAGCAGAGCGGACTATTCAGACGCTCTAGGACATGTTTCGTACTTGTGTTCTTGATTTCAATGGTAGCTCGGATGATCATTTGCCACTCATAGAGTTTGCTTATATCAATAGCTTTCATGCTAGTATACAGATGGCACTATTCGAGGCATTATATGGGAGAAGGTATAGATCTCCTATTGGGTGGTTCGAAGTTGGGGAAGCAGAATTTATAGGACCATACCTCGTACATCTAGATATGGAAAGGGTTAAGATCATAAAGGAATGACTAAAGACTGCTTAGAGTCGTCAAAAATCCTATTCGGATGTTTGTCGTAGAGACTTAGAGTTCCAAGAAGATGATTGGGTGTTCCTGAAGGTATCCCCCGTGAAGGGTATTATGCGGTTTGGAAGAAAAGGAATATTGAGTCCGAGGTATGTCGGGTCATATGGAATCATTCAAAGGATCGATCAGGTGGCATACAAGCTCGAGCTACCACCCGAGATGTCATTGGTACACCCGGTATTCCATGTGTCTATGTTAAAGAAGGTAGTGGGAGACCTATCCGCTATTGTGCCAGTTGAGACTATTGAGGTTAATGAAGAGCTCTCATATGAAGAGATTCCAGTTGCCATTCTTGATAGGAAAGTCCGAAAGTTGAGAAATAAGGAAATTGCCTCCGTGAAAGTGTTATGGCGAAACTTGCATGTTGAAGAAGCCACTTGGGAAGTCGAGGAAGAAAAGAAAAAGAAGTGCCCTCATCTATTTCTATAGCCATGTAATAGTTTCTATGAATTTGGTCCCTATAAACATTGAATCACTTGGTTAGTGTATGTAAAGCTGTTCCGTTTTGATTATATATTGCCTATGAGGCCATGATTGGTGATGTGAGCCATACTACGTCGGTGGGTTTTTAATTTGTTGTTAGGATGTGATTCTGGGGCTCTCTGACAGGTGGATATGCCTAAGTTACAAAGGAAACTCTAGCGAAATTTCTAAAAAATTTGGGGAGTTAGCAAACTTTCGGCCTGTTGGAATGTGGTGTGAGGACTGAGTTGCATAAGGTAATATTAGGTGAACCTTAGGCCTCATTCAGGGACGAATGATCTTATGGGGGGGACGATGTAAGGACCCGTAAAATTCTTCCTAGAAATCAGAATATCATGGTGCCACGTTAGGGGTATGTGTTAGAAATTGTTGAAAAATGTGCATTAAAAAATTAAGGAAAATGTTCGTAGAAGTATGCATTTCTGCAGCCCACTATGCGGCCGCATAACCACTCTGCAGGCCGCATAATGGACGCAGAGTGAGGCGGTCTTTTGGGCCAATTTGGATGTCATTTTCGAGGTCCATTATGCAATCGCATATCCATTATGCAGACTGCATTTTTGTCGCATATCTGTCCTTGGACTTTTGTGAGGAGAGATTCTGTGGTACATTATGCGACCGCAGAGCATGTCTGCGGATCGCATATTGGCCGCAGACCCAGGCAGAAGCTTGAGGCCCCTGAGGGCCACTTTTGGCGACCACTTTGTGGACCGCATTACCGTTGTGCGGTCACATATGCGATTGCAGATCGAGTCGGGGCTCCAGATTTTAATTTTTAAACCTGATCCCCGGTCGTTATAACTTATGCAATGGCTCATTTTGAGCCTATTTCCTGGTACTTTAGAGTGATAAATGGGGTCTAAGAGAGAGGAAGTGTCCTTCATCAAGATTGCTCCACAAATTCTTGTTAAAACTTTGAAGATATTCAAGTGAGGCACCTAAATCTTCATCCTAGGAGGTAAGACTTAATCACCTGAGCTCTTAATTTCAAACATAGTTATAAGGGGTCAATAGTGAGGTAATTCATGGGGATGAGGGTGATTACATTGCATGCATGTGTTCTTAGAAGATATGGGGAAATTATAAATCAAAGATAGAGAGGCATGGGTAATGGGTTGGTGTAATCTTTCTAAATGGACCATAAAACCTTAATGAACATTCAATGCTTGATAAAATGCTCAAGTGAGCTAAGATTGTGATCATTTTCCTAATTACAGGTTCAATTGTGCTGCAATTCTTAAGTAGATTGAAGTTGTGAACATTTCGGAACATTGTAGGAATTAAGGAAAGCTCAATTGAGGTATGTATGGCAAAACCTCTTTCTTCTTAGAATCGAAATCCCCTGGTGTCCGTAGAATCGGTGTAAGTCCCAAAGTTTAGTGTACTAGAATTGACTATCCTAAATGTGTCGTGTGGTATAATATGTGTTCAATATATGTGCCAAATGTTTATCATATCATATCATCCTTTGTGAATATGTTTAACAATGTGGAATATGTGTTGAGAAAGGTTAAAAATTTATGTTAATGAAATTGAATAAAGATTGTTGTGCCAATTCGCATGCAAAGCCTCTATGTGCTTATTTCCGAGTATTTCCCTTATGTGTGAACCTGCCTTACATGACAGGCCTTATTGTTCCTATGATAATGTTATCGAATATGAAAAAGAGGAAACTTGAATTGTAAGATACAGCCAAGTGCCAAGAATGACTAAATAAAGCTACTCATGCCATGAAATGAAAGATGAGAAAGAAATGTGAATTGGGATGAACGATTGAGAGGATGATGTCTCAAGTGAGATGGCCTAGCCGATCGGGCCATGATCGAACACCATGCCGCACACATGGTGGTGATTGTGCTGGATTAATTGATTGAAATTATGAATATGGTGGATGTCTCAAGGGAGACAACCTAGCCGATCGGGTCGAGATCGGACTCCGTGTAGAAACATGATGGTATTGTGAATTGTGGCACATGGCACTGAGATTGGCAACCTAATAAGATGGAAATTTAACCGAAAACCTTGTGATTCTTACTTGATAATGTTCGTGTTTGTCTGAAGCACTTATTGTACACCATGACTGTTTCCTCTATTTTTCGTTGATCATTCTATTAAGATTGATGTTTAGCTTTACATACTAGTACTATTCGACAGTACTAACGTCCCTTTTGTTGGGGGTGCTACATCTTCTAATGGATGTAGGTGATTCCATTGCCGACAGTGTTGATCGCAGCTAGTGGTGCTTTGCCTTCATCTCCCCAGCAGTCTTGGTGAGCCCCATTCCTTCCCGGGGCCATGTAGTACATCTTTTTGCTAATGTGTTTACCACGCTTTGAGGTATAGCCGGGGCCTTGTTGCTGGCACCTTTATAGCACTTTCTTTTGTATCTACTAAGAGGCTCCGTAGACATTGTGTGGTTGCATATGGGTGTTGGGAAGATCGGAGGATGATGTTGTGTTTGGACTATTGTTCCACTAAATAGTAAGGTATATGTATTTTAGAAACTCAACAATGATGTAATTAATGAATTGGCTTAGTATGTACTTGTATGATTTTCTATTGCCTAAATTGATGAAATCATGACTTTCTCTTGATCGTATGTGAGTCGGGTAGAAAGTGTCTGACAGGCTTGCTCGGTTGAGCGCCGGTTGCGCGCTACAACAAAAATGGCCTTTAGTGGCCATCATTTTTCCTTTTAGCGGCAATAGAAATTGCCACAAAAACCTTTATCAGCAATTAATTATTTGCCGCTGTATCTAGCGTCGCTAAAGGTTTTAGCGGCAATTTTATCAAATGCTGGTAAAGACACTAATTATTGCCGCTATAAGTTATTACTTTTACCAGCATTTATTTAACGGCAATTACAATAACCACTAAAATTCTCTTTGAAATGTTCTAGCTCATATATCAACGGCCGTCGTTGTTGTCTGCAAAGACTCGTTTATTGAAAATAAAAAAGGATATTTTTAGCGGCAATTACAATAGCGACTAAAACTACTCTTTGATTTGCAGATACATGCATTTAAAAATCTTTCTTAATACTGGTAATAATTAGAGAAAGATTTTTTCGATAATACTAATGCCAGGAAAATGTTATACCTATTTTTCATTCATCTTGATTCAAACATTATCAATAAATAGTAGTTGACCTTAAAAATTTAACAAAAATGTACACAGGTATGCAAAAATAAAATATATTAATACCCAATTAAAAAAAATATAATGTATTTTACTAAATCCATTACAAAGAAAGACTTCTACTCCATAGTAGCAAAGTATCAGCCACATAAACGGAAAAATAGATCTTTGAATCCAATGCACTCTAAAGGGGCGTAAGCACTTCACTCGCTAGGGGATGGGATTCATTCACTTGCATATCAAATTTTAAGTTTAACAAGTATCTCTTCATCTCTTGATGGTAATGAAACTCATCCACATGTTAAAGTCATAAACATCATAGTGTATGACCTGAAACAATTAAAAAAATAAATGTTAACATCACAAATAGGTTATGACATTCCTTTACCAACAATCAGAAATAATGCATACCGAGCGAAGAACTACAAGTTGTCCGCTACACCAACCATTTAAAAGCTAAAATACCACCCTAAGTAGCAATTAAATAAACTTTGAGAAAACAGATTGATCTAGATGTTGCTGTGTGAGCATGTGATTTTTGCCCTATATGAATTATTCCTATAAATCCAAGAAAATAGATTTTTTTTCCAAAATTATTTGCCATTTTACATGAATTTTTGTAGGATTTTAAATTAATTTTTTGCATTTTTTGTGCACGTTCAATTTTTATTAAAATCATGAAAGTGCCAAAAATACCATGCATTGCATTTAGGTTTCGTTTTTACATTTAATTATTTGTTTTATTAAAAATAAAAATCAAAAAATGGCCCATTTTACATTTTTACCTTTTGAATTTTTTTAGATTATTGATTTTTCTCTTTTAATTTAGGATTAAGTGATTTTTATAATTTTTGTAATTAGGTAATTAGTTTAATTTCACAATTTAGATTAATTTAGGATTTTTAATTAAAAAAGGTGAAGGAAAAAAGAAAAGAAAAGGAAAATAAGGGGGTAAATTGAAAAGGGGTTTCTAATTTCTGAATTGGGTTATTTGAAGCCAAAACCAGCCCAAAATCACCCAAAACCCGTCCAAAAGCTGCCCCTAACTCCAAGCCCAAATTTTTCCTACCCGGTCCAGCCCCTTTATCACACCAAACGACCATGTTTTTGTGATGGTTTATCACAGCCGTTGGATCTTGATAATCCAACTGCCCGGAACTGCCCTCTTAATAGATATATATAACTGTCTAAAAAGCTCCTCCCCCCTACTTTAGAACCCCCCATTCACCTCTAACACCCCTAACCCTAAAACCCTAGCCGCCCCCATTTACTCCGCCGTCTCCGTCGTGGTCCGACGGTCGGAAATCGCCTCACGGCGGTGGACCACCTCCAATCCACTCAAAATTAACACCCCAGAACCCCTATCATCTCCTCATTCCAAATCTGTAACTAGTTTCTTTCAAATCATCACCAAAAATCTCGAATTTCAAATCCGAGATTCATACCCAAAAACCCTAAGTGTTCCAAATGGCCCCAAATTCACACCCCATAACCCCGGCACCTCTCTTAACCCTAAACCACCATTAGCCCCCTCCGAATCGGCCTCATTTTTCTCAAATTTTAAATCAAAGATTCTGGAACCCTAATTTTCTTTCACCTCCAATTTTCTGGCAATTTTTGGGGCTTTTGAACCCAACACTTCCATGAGTCCATTGCTCCTTGTAAGAGCAATGGAATGATGGTTGTCTAAAAGTTCATTCTACCCCGGAGAACTTGGGTCAAAATCCGAAGTTGATCCAGTTTTGTTAAGAAGAATAAGTTTAGGTAAAATTTCCTTTCCCTTTTCTGTTTGTATTGTCTTCTTTGCATCTTCCAGCCCCATGTTTAGGTTTACAATTTTAGATTTTCTTTTCTTGGTTCACGACTGTTAGTTGATTATTTGCCTCTGTTTATTAGGTTAATTAAAGCATGACTGCTTCTCATTATTCAATTGCATGAGTTTAGATTAATTAGGTTTCACTTTTAAGATTGAAACATGAAATGATTCTGCTTGTTCTTCCATGTTTCCATCTTAGGTTCAGTATTAGTTTATCTTTGCAGTTCAATGATAATTTTTGTTAGACTGATGTATAGATACATTAGTCGTTGAATTAAGTTTTGTTTATGTTTAATTTTGATAAACATTTTGTCTACTAATTAGGTTAATTTTAGTCCGAATTGAATCAGCTCTTATATGTTTAATGTTGTTGACATCTTTTGCATTTTTGACTTGTTCTGATTGTGTTTGCCTTAGTTTGCAAAACATTAGGAACTTGGGGGACCTAATTGAACTAAAATACTTTAGGACAAAACTGAAATATGCAGTAATTAGAAGGGTAAAAATAGACTTTCACATAGGCTAAAATTAGAAGTTTCTAGTATTTAGGACAGTTGTCCCTGTCCTTAGCAAAATGCTGATATGGATAAGAAAAAGGACAGACAACTGTAAAAGATATTGTACTATCCTGAATTTCAAAAAATTTAGGTTAGAATATTCTTCTTTTGATGCCTTTTTGGACTTTCTATAAAAGAAAACATTCCCTAATTCATTCAATAGAGATTCACCTTCATTTTTGCGGCAAAAAGTTCTCTCTTCTTTTTTCTGAAAAGGACCAGATTTCAGAAATCTTAGAAATATTTCAAAACTTCTTACTTTTGGTTTTCACAAGCTAAAAATGGTTTGAAGCAAAGGATTTTCTTGGGTTTTAGCTGGGATTTCTGGTTTGAAAAGCTGTTTGGGTTTGGTATCAATTTCTGTGATCTATCTCATTTGCTGTTGCTGTGCTGGTTATAGTTGCTGTTCCTATGCTTTTGAAGTTTTAGACACCTTTTTTTCATCTCATATTTGTTGTCTTTCTATTGCTATTCAAGGTACATATTTTCTTCCATGCTTGAATGTTTTGTAAATGAAGTTTAAAGATAAATACAAGCTGTTCTTTCCTGCCAATGGTGTATATCTGTATTTTCTTGCTGGATTTATCACTAAAGTTGCAACAATATTGAAAATTTTCCTACTTAAGTGAGTGATCTTTTGTCTCTTTGGTTTATATCATGGGTATCTGTTTCCTTGTATGAGTTTAGCATTGGTTGTTTGTTTACTTCAGTTCATATATATACTTCTCTTTTATTGCATTGGTCATGTAGCATGTTAGATCCCCATAGTTGAAATTTGGTTTATTCATTGAGTCTAATCCTTACATGGTCAGATTCATGGATTAAACTATTCCCCATTCCCCCTGGATCATTCTGGCAGCAGATCAGGTCTTAGGGTTAAAGCCCTCGTTAGTTCATGAGTTTAACCCTTAATATGGTTAAACCCATGAATCACCCTGTTTTGCTTCTTTTATCTTTGCATTGTTTGTTTGAGTTTGGTTTAATAATGTAGTAGGTCATGTATCTGAAGACATTTTGGTGAATCTAACCTTTAAAGATGGTTAGATTCTTGAAAGTCTAAGCTAAAACCAAGGTTGGTTTGGTAGTAGGAAGCCTCAAAGTTGGAGCTAAGTCTTAGTCTGTAAGGAACAACTCCATAGCTGATTTTTCTTGCAAAACTGAAGCTGATTCAAAGGACTTTGGAAGAGTTAGAGTTAGGAAGAATTCCACCATTACCCTAACTATCCCCTCCCTTTCCCTTAGACACATTTGATGTATTTAGAAATGCTTTGTAAATTTATGGACTATTGTTAAGTAAAGGGACTGTGGGATTGTTTTAAATTCAAGATTTGACTATTTTTTGATTCTCAGTTCAGGTCCACAGCATATGAGTTTTGTTTTAATTACAGTCCAACATGCGAATTGGGCCAGACTTGCAATAGGGCCCAAATCTGGGAACCACCTAAACAAGTATGGGCCCAGGCGAATAGGCCTGCGCATGAAACCCAGTAATTTGATCCTTAATTCTAAAATTCCTCTTGTAAATTCCAGTATAAATGTATGTCTTACAAATCATGTTAATGTATTCAATTTTAGACTCAAATTGTATTGTTCCGATTCTGGTTGTCTTTTTTTTATAAAAAAAATTGATGCAAATTTTAGCTTTGCAAAACATGGTGTAAGGTTGGGTTGAAATGTAGAGGTAGATAGGCCCAGCCGGTGGATATTCACTATTGGGCTCGCCTGAAGACTAATGTGGGCAGACACTCTTTCAAAATTCCAACAGGGACAAGAGCCCCTTGCGTCCCCAGCAGAGTCGCCAGAGCTGTCACACCTCCTTTTCTACCACCCGAAGGTAATATAAGAGAATTTTTCCAATTAAAGTGACTTAAATCGGAATGGGATTATTTTATTTAATTTATCAGAGTCGCCACTTGGAATAGTTTATTTGGTGTCCCAAGTCACCGGTTTATTTTAAAATCCCAAATCGAGGAAAATCGACTTTATCTAAAGTCTGCGAAACCAGAAATTGTAGATAAGGAATTCTGTTAACCCGGGAGAAGGTGTTAGGCATTCCCAGGTTCCGTGGTTCTAGCATGGTCGCTTAAACTACTAATAATTGGCTTATTATCTAATTAGTTACATGTTTTAAACCTTTGTGCATTTTTGCAACTTGTAAAACCGCTTTTTCTTTTTAGAAAAAAAATTCAATGCTATTTAAAACACGTCTTAAGCCACGCTACATGAAACGCACCCGTGGTTCGCGACACATTTTATTTAACATTTTTGAAAATTGAAGTCGGGTCACATGAAATGTACACCCGGATTTTAGCAATTACAAATCACAAATACGTCACGGGAACCGTAGCCATAGCCATGATAATATAAGATAACGCGCCTAAAGCAACTACGAAGATTCATTTTTTAATAGCTAAGTTACAACATTTGTGAGGGCCATGGATGATTTAATTTATAGATGGCTCGCCTCAAACCTTTTCTATAAGTGTTAGCTCTTGATCTAATCTTATGAGGGCCATGAATTATAGGTTATGTTTGGCATGGCACACCTCACTTATTGTCCTTTTTTAGAGGAAAGTTACACCTGATTAGAAGGGCTAAGTCTAAATTGATCTTTTGGAAGAGGATTTGGGCCTGGGGCGTTCATCTCTAGGTTAAAACTAAAAGAGAGTTCAGCTTTGAAAAGGCTTGCGTTTGGGCTCAAAGTTTGGCCCAGCAGAGAAGGACGCAAGGGGCTCTTGTCCCTGTTAGAATTTTGAAAGAGTGTCTGCCCACATTAGGCTTCAGGCGGGCCCGGTTGTGAATATCCACCGGCTGGGCCTATCTACCTCTACATTTGAACCAAACCTTACACCATATTTTGCAAAGCTAAAATTCGCATCAATTTTTTTTTTTAAAAAGACAACCAGAATCGGAACCATACAATTGAGTCTAAAATTAAATACATTAACATGATTTGTAAGACATACATTTATGATAGAATTAAGGATCAAATTACTAGGTTTCATGCCAAGGCCTATTCGCCTGGGCCCAGACTTGTTTAGGTGGTTCCCAGATTTGGGCCCTGTTGCAAGTATGGCCTAATTTACATGCTGGACTGTAATTTAAAAAAAAAACTCATATGCTGTGGACCTGAACTGAGAATCAAAAAATAGTCAAATCTTGAATTTAAAACAATCCCACAGTCCATTTACTTAACAATAGTCCATAAATATACAAAGCATTTCTAAATACATCAAATGAGTCTAAGGGAAAGGGAAGGGATAGTTAAGGTAAGGGTGAAATTTTTCCTAACTCTAACTCTTCAAAAGTCCTTTGAATCAGCTTTAGTTTTGCAAGAAAAATCAGCTGTGGAGCTGTTCCTTACACACTAAGACTTAGCTCCAACTCTGAGGCTTCCTACTACCAAACCAGCCTTGGTTTTAGCTTAGACTTTCAAGTATCTAACCATGTTTAAAGGTTAGATTCACAGAAATTTCTTCAGATACATGACCTACTACATTATCAAACCAAATTCAAACAAACAATGCAAAGATAAAAGAAGCAAAACAGGGTGACTCATGGGTTTAGCCATATTAAGGGTTAAACTCATGAACCAACAAGGGCTTCATCCCTAAGACCTGATGTGCTGCCAGAATGATCCAGGGGGAAAGTGGAATAGTTTAATTCATGAATCTGACCATGTAAGGGTTAGACTAAATGAATAAACTAAACTTCAAATATGGGGATCTAACATGCTACATGACCAATGCAACAAAAGAGAAGTATATATATCAACTGAAGTAAACAAACAACCAATGCTAAACTCATACAAGGAAACAGATACCCATGATATAAACCAAAGAGACAAAAGATCACTCATTTAAGAAGGAAAGTTTTCAATATGGTTGCAACTTCAGTGATAAATCCAGCAAGAAAATACAGATATACACCATTGGCAGGAAAGAACAGCTTGTATTTATCTTTAAACTTCATTGACAAAACATTCAAGCATGGAAGAAAATATGTACCTTGAACAGGAATAGAAAGACAAAAAATATGAGATGAAAAGAAGCTGTCCAAAACTTCAGAAGCACAGGAACAACTACTATAACCAGCACAACAACAGCAGATCAGATAGATCCCAGAAATTGATACCAAACCCAAACAGCTTTTCAAACCAGAAATCCCAGCTAAAATCCAACAAAATCCTTTGCTTCAAACCATTTTTAGCTTGTGAAAACCAAAAGTAAGAAGTTTTGAAATATTTCTATGATTTCTGAAATCTGGTCCTTTTCAGAAAAAAGAAGAGAGAACTTTTTGCCGTAAAAATGAAGCTGAATCTCTATTGAATGAATGAGGGAAAGTTTCCTTTTATAAAATGTCCAAAAAGGCATCAAAAGAAGAATATTCTAACCTAAATTTTCTGAAAATCAGGATAGTACAACATCTTTTACAGCTGTCTGTCCTTTTTTCTTATCCATTACCAGCATTTTGCTAAGGACAGGGACAGCTGTCCTAAATACTAGAAACTTCTAATTTTAGCCTATGTGAAAGTCTATTTTTACCCTTCTAATTACTGCCTATTTCTGCTTTGTCCTAGATTATTTTAGTTCGATTAGGTCCCCCAAGTTCCTATTGTTTTGCAAACCAAGGCAAACACAATCAGAACAAATAAATAATGCAAAAGATGTCAACAACAATAAACATAAAAGAGCTGATGCAATTCTACTAAAATTAAACTAATTAGTAGAGAAAATGTTTATCCAAATTAAACCTAAACAAAACTTAATTCAACGACTAATGTATCTATAGTAATCTAACAAAAATTTTCATTGAACTGCAAAGATAAACTAATACTGAACCTAAGATGGAAACATGGACGAACAAGCAGAATCATTTCATGTATCAATCTTAAAAGTAAAACCTAATTAATTTAAACTAATGCAATTGAACAATGAGAATCAGACATGCTTTAATTAACCTAATAAACAGAGGCAAATAATCAACTAAACAGCCGTGAACAAAGAAAAGAAAACCTAAAATTGTGAACCTAAACATGCGGCTAGAAGATGCAAAGAAGACAAAACAAACAAAAAAAGGAAAGGAAATTTTACCTAAACTTATTCTTCTTAACAAAACTTGATCGACTTCGGATTTTGACCCAAGTTCTCCGGGGTAGAATGAACTTTTAGAAAACCATCAATCCATTGCTCTTACCAAGAGCAATGGACTCATGGAAGTCTTGGGTTCAAAAGCCCTAAAAATTGCCGAAAAATTGGAGGTGAAAGAAAATTAGGGTTCCAGAATATTAGATTTAAAATTCGAGAAAGATGAGGCCGATTTGGAGGGGGCTAATGGTGGTTTAGGGTTCAGAGAGGTGCCAGGATTATGGGTTGTGAATTTGGGGCCATTTGGAACACTTAGGGTTTTTGGGTATGAATCTCGGATTTGAAATTCGAGATTTTTGGTGATGATTTGAAAGAAACTAGTTACAGATTTGGAATGAGGAGATGATGGGGGTTCTGGGTTGTTAATTTGGAGTGGATTGGAGGTGGTCCGCCACCGCGAGGCGATTTCCGACCGGCGGACCACGGCGGAGACGGCGGAGTAAATGGGGGAGGCTAGGGTTTTGGGGTTAGGGGTGTTAGAGGTGAATGGGGGGTTCTGAAGTGGGTGGGGGAGGAGCTTTTCGGACAGTTATATATCTATTAAGAGGGCAGTTCCGAGCCGTTGGATTACCAAGATCCAACGGCTGTGATAAACCCTCAAAAAAACGGGGTCGTTTGGTGTGATAAAGGGGCTGGATCGGGTAGGCAAAATTTGGGTTTGGGGTCAGGGGCAGCTTTTGGACGGGTTTTGGGTAATTTTTGGCTGGTTTTGGCTTCAAATAACCCAATTCAGAAATTAGAAACCCCTTTTCAATTTACCCCCTTATTTTCCTTTTCTTTTCTTTTTCTTTCTCTTTTTTTAATTAAAAATCCTAAATTAATCTAAATTGTGAAATTAAACTAATTACCTAAATACAAAAATTATAAAAATCACTTAATCCTAAATTAAAAGAGAAAAATCAATAATTTAAAAAAATTAAAAAGGTAAAAATGTAAAAATGGGCCATTTTTTTATTTTCATTTTTAATAAAACAAATAATTAAATGCAAAAATAAAACCTAAATGCAATGCATGGTATTTATTGCATTTTCATGATTTTAATAAAAATTAAACATGCCCAAAAAATGCAAACAATTAATTAAAAATCCTACAAAAATTCATATAAAATGGCAAATAATTTTGGAAAAAATCTATTTTCTTGGATTTATAGGAGTAATTCATATAGGGCAAAAATCACATGCTCACAGCTGCCCCTCTTTGCTCGGAAACACGACGGGTGTTCGGGCAAAGATAAAATGAGCAATTACGAGGGATTTTTGCCCATTTGAAACTCCATGAGAAGCATCTTTTGAATGAGTCTGACCGAACCTTGCTTCAGAGGTTGCCTACATATCCTTGGCTATAAAGGAATCAGGTCAGTGTAGTTCTGGAAGTTTTGGTAGCTGGGACTACAGGGAAACTGTGATTTCACTGCTGTTGCTGCTGTTTCTGCTTGCTGAGCTCCTTAATACACCAAAATGAAAGATGAAAAGCTAAACTAGCTAAGCCTATCAACTACGAGTTACAAGATTCCTATCTATAAACCATCTAAAGCTTGATCTTGAGTCTTGGATGGTTCTTCTTGCAGACTTTCATCTGAATCTCGATGCCCGTTAGTTGCAATCGCTAGTTTGTTCTTCTTCAGCTTTTCAGTGACTAGGGAGTGGAGACCCTATGTCTAAAATAACTTCGACTAGGGAGTGGAGACCCTATGTCTAAAACAAAATCAATTAGGGAGTGGGGACCCTATGTTGGAAAAGTGACTAGGGAGTGGAGACCCTATGTCTAAAATAACTTTAACTAGGGAGTGGAGACCCTATGTTGGAAAAGACGTAGCTAAAGATTGGGACCCTAGGCTACCATTGTTTTGAATTTTTCTTCTCTTCCTCTTTTTTTTTATTTATCTATTTTATGGAATGAGTGAATGCGAGAAAGAATTTTGGAGGGGACTTCACTTTTTGGATCGTTGTGCAAAGCTGTTTTTTAGCTCATGTGCATTTTCTTTTGGTTGCACCTGCTTCTTGCAAGGTTGCTTTGAATTACACTTGTTTCCTGTTTTTAAACAAATAACAATTGTTAGTTTGAAACGGTGGTTGGCTTTGTGGCCTTGATTATTTTGATCTCGGCCCAACTCTTTTGATGAAGACCTCTACTGCTCGCTGGCTTTCTGGAGATCGATCTCTCTTCTCAAACCACGGATTTTGACTTTCCAAAATTTCATACGGTGGTTCACCCGTGAGGGACTTTAGCCTTTTTATCTTATTTTGCCTTTAAGGGCACTTGACTTTGGATTTCTTTCCTTTTCAATAATTTTAACTCTGAAGCATCGGCCCTCATGGCCAGTCGAGATCGACTTGATGCACCTGCTGAGGCTGGGTGCCTTTCCTTGAATTTGGCTTTTGTTAAGCAGGACTCTGTAAAACCAATCTTGCCATCTTTTCTTTGTATTAGTTTCGGAGAAGGATTAAACCGAAAGGGATTCAAAGAAAGTAAACAAAGGATAGGATAATGAATTTAACAAGAAGTATCCCTTTCGGGGGAAGAAAGAAGGACTTATCTGGAGTGCATGCGGACTTCAATAGACATGACACGCTTCTTGGACTCGATACCCGATCTGTGCAACCATTCAATCTCTTATAAACCCATCATAACTCGTGTCTTAAAATCGAGAAACCTTACCAGGACTCTACCAATGTCGACGGTTGTAAGGGATTCCTTCTTTTCGATCAATGACGCCCTTTGCGGGTTTTCGCCAATTGACCTCTCTCATTTCTCTTCTTACCGTCGCCTTATAGTGCTCTTTGTGGATTTTCACTAACAAGACTCTCTCATTTTCAGTTTCTCTGCTCAGTATCGCCTTACGGTGCCCGTGTGGGTTTTCACCAATAAGACTCTCTCATTTTATTTCTCTCATTTTGGTTGCATCGGATCCAAGTAACTGCATTATCCGATCCTTGAACATTCTCACCGATTGATCGGAAGGACTTGAACAGGATTTGGGGTAAAAGAATTTCGATTGAATTACAACTTTGGAACCATTCTGGCGGGATCATCGCCGAACCATTATAACATCTGCCCCCGTTTCACTTTTGGGGAAAATTTGGATTTTTGTTTTGGTGTGACTGAACCCCAGAGAGAGGCTGACTACGTATCCTTTCGGAATCAAGTCGGACGTAGTTTAGGAAAACTTTGTTTTTGATTTTTATGATATTTTTTTTTTGGCAAACTTTTTGGGTTCCAAAGAGGGTAGTCAAAGTAGGTAACCGGCTCAAAGGGTTAGCAAAGGGTTGAGGTGTTTGGGGTAGCGAGAATGAAAGCCTTCGTCATCCTAATCGGATTATATCGGTGCCGCAGAAGGGTTAAACGTAATACCTTTTGACCGCGTCTGCATTGACAGCTGTTTCAGGATCATTTCCTTCAATGTCTCCCAAGTACAATGCCCCTTTTGGCAACAATTTTCTTATAATGTATGGACCTTTACAGTTTGGAGCGAACATTCCTTTTGCTTCCTTGTGGTGAGGGAGAATACGTCTCAGAACGAGTTGCCCCACTTCAAAGTTCCTAGGCCTCACTTTCTTGTTGTAGGCACGGGCCATTCTTTGTTGATACAACTGCCCGTGGCAAACTGCGGCCATTCGCTTTTCATCAATCAGGGTTAACTGTTCTAGACGGTTTTTGACCCACTCACTATCNTCCTCAATCTCAGCTTCAACGATGATTCGGAGATAAGGGATTTAAACTTCTGTGGGTATTACGGCTTCAGTGCCATAAACCAATAGATAGGGTATTGCTCCAACTGATGTGCGCACAGTTGTGCGATATCCCAACAATGCAAATGGCAACTTCTCATGCCATTGTCTAGAGCTATGGATCATCTTTCTAAGGATCTTCTTGATGTTCTTGTTTGCTGCTTCAACAGCACCATTAGCTTTGGGCCGATAAGGGGTAGAATTGCGATGCGTGATTTTAAATTGTTCACATATCTCATCAAGTGACTATTCAAGTTTGCAACATTGCCCTTAATGATAGTTGTAGGAATACCAAAACAGCAGATGATGTTGGAGTGCACGAAGTCTACCACTGCTTTCTTGGTTATGCCTTTGAGAGTGACTGCTTCAACCCATTTTGTGAAGTAGTCGATGGCAACCAATATGAATCTATGCCCATTTGAAGCTTTTGGCTCGATTGGCCCAATGACATCCATACCCCAAGCAACAAACGGCCATGGTGCTGACATAGGATGCAGTTCTGAGGGTGGTGCATAAATCAGGTTGCCGTGCACCTGACACCGATGACACTTTCGGACGAAGCTGAAGCAATCCTTTTCCATGGTGATCCAGTAATAACCTGCTCGAAGGACTTTCTTTGCAAGGATGTATCCATTCATATGAGCTCCACACACCCCTGCGTGTACTTCATTCATGATTCTTCCGGCTTCTTGGGCATCCACACATCTCAAAAGGTTCAGATCTGGAGTCCTTTTGTACAAGACTTCTCCGCTCAAGAAGAAACCACTAGCAAGCCTTCTAATGGTTCTCTTTTGGTCTCCACTGGCTTGCTCGTGATATTCCTTTGTTTACCATAATCTCTTGATATCGTGTTACCATGGCTGAATATTTGGTTCCACCTCAACCGTATTGCAATAACCATGCCTTTCCCGGATTTGGATTTCCAACGGGTCAATGTGGACATTGCCTAGATACGACAACATCGAGGCCAGAGTAGCGAGTGCAGCGGCTAGCTCATTGTGAAACCGGGGAACGTACCTGAACTCGACGGATTTGAACCGCTTGCTAAGATCTTCCACATGTTGCCTATATGGAATAAGCTTGACGTACCGAGTTTCCCATTCTCCCTGAGCTTGTTGGATAATCAGATCCGAATCTCCCATGATTAGCAATTCTTCCACATCTTGGTCGATTGCCATATTCATACCCAGGATGCAGGATTTATGCACGGCAGTGTTGTTCGTGCAGAAAAACCGAAGCCGGGTTGTGGAAGAATAATGCTGACCAGTAGGTGAAATAAAAATTGCCCCATTCCCGACACCTTTTGCGTTCACCGCTCCATCGAAGAACATTTTCTAAGCATTGGCGCCTTTTGAAATTACCTCGACTGAATTCACTTCCTCGTCCGAAAGTAAGTACTCAAAGGCTGATATTCATCATCAACAGGGTTTTCAGCTAGGTGATCCGCTAGAGCTTGAGCTTTCATTGTCGTGCGGGTGACATAGACTATGTCGAACTCGATGAGCAGGATTTGCCATTTTGCCAACCTCCCTGTGAGCATCGGCTTCTGGAATATGTACTTTAAAGGATCCAATCTGGTGATGAGATAGGTGGTGTAGGCCAATAGGTAATGCCTAAGCTTCTGAGCGACCCAAGTTAGCGCGCAGCAAGTCCTTTCCAACAGGGTATATTTGGCTTCATAACTAGTGAACTTTTTGCTCAAATACTATATTGCCTGCTCTTTCTTCCCGGTCACATCATGTTGCCTAAGGACACATCCGAAGGAATTCTCCAAGATTGTCAAATACAAAATCAAAGGCCTCCCAGGTTCGGGTGGGACCAAGACTGGCGGATTCGATAGATATTCTTTGATTTTGTCGAAGGCTTCTTGACACTCCTCTGTTCATTTAATCGCCGCATCTTTCTTCAACAGCTTGAATATAGGCTCACATGTGGAAGTCAACTGGGCGAAGAACCTGCTGATGTAATTTAACCTTCCCTACAGACTCATAACCTCTTTCTTGGTTCTCGGAGGAGGCAGATCCCGAATAGACTTTATCTTTGTTGGGTCTAGCTCGATGCCCCTCCGACTGACTATAAATCCCAAAATTTTCCCAGACGGAACTCCAAATGCACATTTAGTTGGATTTAGCTTCAAGTCATACTTACACAGACGCTCAAAGAACTTTCTCAGGTCCCGAACATGGTCATCCTGCGTTCTGGACTTAATGATCACATCGTCCTCATACACCTCGATTTCTTGGTGCATCATGCCATGAAAGATGGCAGTCATAACTCTCATGTGCGTTGCCTCGGCGTTCTTCAAACCAAAAGGCAT
>NW_017676466.1:0-17606 GCF_001879085.1 Nicotiana attenuata
TAATTCAGAGGATTACTAGTTATACAAGAATTCATACACAAAAGGATTCAAACTCAGTACATGGATCCCAAGTGAGTTTGAGAGAGTCCAGGGCTCAAATAGAACCCTAGTCCAAACACACAAGACCAAACTCGCCAAAAACCCCAAATCCTAGGGTTTTCGACTTGAATCAAATGCAAAGAAGAGGAAACAAGCAGCTACAGTAGAAGGTTTAATGCAAACAGAGTCATGGAATTAATTCGAAACACAATGAGAGTAGAAGAAACAGTAGAGGAAAATATGCTTAAGCAGGCATAGTAAGAACACTTAATGAATATGGTAGAAAAATACAGTAGGCGAAGCCTATCAAGTCGTCATGGAAGGAAAGTAGCAGAACATAGCATGTGAAAACATAGCACAGAAACATAGTAGAAGGAAGAACAAAATATAGCAAACATAGTAGAAGAACATGTGTTAAAAAAAAACATAAGAACATGGTAGAGACAAACATACACGAGAAAGGGAGAAGAAAGATCGGAAAACACATAAGCATTTTTTCAGAAACCCTAAATCAGAAAGAAGTGACTTTGGAAAAAGAATTTTATAAAGAAAAGTTGGGGAAACCTTTTAAAAACTCAAAGTAAAGCATGAATACACACAGATCTAAAGAGAATTGGAGAAAAACCTCGAACAGCTAGGGTTTCAGGTGAACCCTAGAACGAGAAAGGCTTCGAAAAATGTCCGATCTAAGTCGGATAAGACTGGAAACAGGCTCAGGAGGCTAAGATATGCCGGAGCCAAGCCGGAGATGGCCGGAACCCTCAAGTCGGCGGAGATCTGGGTGGAGACCTTTGAGGTCTAGCCTCAAACCTTCAAATACCAAGCGCACAAGAGCGATAGGAGGTGAGTATGAGGGTTTCACGGCCTGAGAAGCCATGGAAACCGGCAAGAATCGAAGGGATTAGGGTTAGCTTGGGTGGCGGCGACTAGGGTTTGCAGAGAGAATGGGAGAGGAAGGGAATTCAAGGGTGGCGGGTAGAGGGAAATGAATTAGGGTTGGGGGTTTGGTAAATTAAAAAGGAAAGGGTGTATTTGGGCCGTTGATCTAAAAGATCAACGGCTGTGATTAGAAGGGGTTAGGTGGGAGACCGGGTGGGTTGGTTCAAATGGGTTGTTAGGCTAGATTAATTGGGTCTAAAATTGGGCTAATTTTGGGGTCCAATGTGGCTACAATTGAAATAAAATCTGGCTAGCACTCAATGGCCATTCCCCCCCTCCCCCTTTTATTTATTTTATAAAATAGTGAGAATGATTTTAAAAACAAATTAAAAGCACTTAAGTAACTAATAATGTATAAACATTAATCTAAAAATACTGGAAATGATTTTATAATTGTAAAATGCTGTTAATTGTAAAATAGGCTATAATTGCAATTATATGTAATTTAGTTTTAAAAATGCCAAATAAATCTGTAAAAATATGCAAAAATCACCTTAATTATATTTTGGTGTAAATATGAGAATAAAATGAATTATTCACAAAATGACAATTTTTTGGGAATAATTATTGAATTTTGTAGTATTAAAATAGACAATAAATTGGTTTAAAAAATCTTTAAAAATTTTGAAAAATACCAAAACACTTGGGTATGCTCATATATGCATATATATGTTAATTTGAAAGTATTTTTGAGTATAAAAATATCTAGGAAAAAATTGGGTATCAACAATGACTCGTAGCACCTATGAACCTAGAGCTCTGATACCAACTTGTCACGACCCAAAATCCCTCCGAAGGAGTCGTGATGGCACCTAGTCTGTAAACTAGGTAAGCCTAACATTTACTGAAACAACATTAATATTTACTGACTTCAAATTAAATAATTATCAATAAATCACAATTTCCAAAACCGATGGTACAAGTCATAAGCCTTTCTAAGAGTAGTTATACAAAATAAATACAACACTGTTCCAGAACGAGAAGGAATCAATGGAACGTAAATACAAATGAAGGTGACTCCGAGGCCGCAAGCCTGCGAATGCAGCAACAGGTTACCATGAGTCTCCACCGCGACAACCCGTACAGCTACTATCGATCAATACCTGGATCTGTACACAAAAATGTACAGAAGTGTAGTATGAGCACACCACGGCGGTGCCCAGTAAGTATCACGACTAACCTCGGTGGGGTAGTGACGAGGAACAGTCAAGACACCTACTGGTCAAATGAGATAAACAAGATATGATAGTAAAATATCGAGATAAAGATAACGAGATAATATCAACAGCGGAGAGAAATCAATGTACAAACAGTAGGAACAATAAAGGGAGAACACGGGTAGTAACGAACGACACCCAAGTAAATCAGATAACCAAGTAAATTAGATAACCAAGTAAATCAGATAACCAAGTAAGTCAGATAACCATGTAAATCAGATAACCAAGTAAGTCAGATAACCAAGTAAATCAGATAACCAAGTAAATCAACACTGACATAATAGGAACAGAGACAAGTAAGAATGTATTCAAATAAAGAAAGCAATACCAACTCAATTAATCACATAATGTCTAATACACAATCCCGACCATCTCAATCCTCAATTTTTATCATATCATAATTCCAACTTCCGAACCTTCAGCACACATGGCACCTTGTGCCCCCATATTTTCCATCTCCCTTTTAACAAAAAAATCCACATGCTATACTATACATAATGTCCGTACAAATGCACTCTAGATGTTCAAGAAGTTTCATTTACCTAGTATAAGTAAATTAATTTTTCTAAACTAATTAGGAAACTCAGCTAGAAAAGATGAGGTTGTTTCTTTTGAAATTATTTGAGTAAAGAAAGTACCCCTTTCAAATAAAATACAACATCGACTGGATTATTACCTTTAACATGGGAGTTAATAACTTAAAACTTAGTAGAAATTCTTTTTTAAGTAAAATACGACCTCAGACGGTTTAAGGGGATATAATTGAGAAACTAATTGAATTAAAGATGTAACAATTTTTGAAGTTTGAAGTATTGAAAACATTGTAGGTTTCAACACAAAGGATCACAACAATAAAGGAAATTAAACAGTTAAAACACTTGAATTGATAACAACAAATAAACACAGCAACAGAAAGTGCACGACATCACCCTTCGTGCTTTTACTCTCGTTTTCACCATAAGAATCAATATTCACTTTCATTCTTTCTTGTTGCGGCGTGCAACCCGATCCCAAATCATATAATACCGTTGCAGGCGTGCAACCCGATCCCATTTCACACAATACCGTTGCAGGCGTGCAACCCGCTCCCATTTCATATAATACCGTTGCAGGCATGCAACCCGCTCCCATTTCATATAATACCATTGCAGGCGTGCAACCCGCTCCCATTTTAGATATTACCATTGCAGGCGTACAACCCGCTCCCATTTTATATAGTACCGTTGCAGGCGTGCAACCTGCTCCCATTTCATATAATACCGTTGCAGGCGTGCAACCCGCTCCCATTTCATATAGTACAGTTGCAGGCGTGCAACCCGCAGAAGTAATTCTTTCTTGTAAAGAACCCATTTCATATAGTACAGTTGCAGGCGTGCAACCCGCTCCCATTTTATATAGTACCGTTGCATGCGTGCAACCCGCTCCCATTTCATATAGTACCGTTACAGGCGTGCAACCTGCTCCTATTTCATATAGTACCGTTGCAGGCGTGCAACCCGATCCCATTTCATATATCAATACCAATCACAAAAAAATCCCGGCAAGGGAACAAGAGTATAACAACAATATCCTGGCATGGGAAACAATATCATAAGCAATAACAACCCGGCAAGGGAACAATAGTATAATAACAATATCCCGGCAAGGGAAACAATATCATAAGCAATAACATCCCGGCAACGGAATCAACAAGTACATAATAAGGGTCACGGAAAAACCAAGAAGCATGATAACCTCAACAAAACAACAAGACATAATAAGTACATGATAACTACACCGGTAACCAAACCAATTGGACGTGTAACATATTTGCACGAAGTCTTAGAGAAACTCACAATCAAGAAGTGTCAAAACAATAAGGAAGGCAATCACTTCAATTAAGGCAATTAAGGGTCAGTGTAACACGTAAGAATTAGAGGAAAACTAACAACATCATATGGAGCACATAGAGGCAATTTAAGCAATTATTAAACCCAATCATAACGGGATACTTTCCACAATATGAACATAAGGACCTAAGAACCCTAGAGCAAATTTGCCACAAATAAGTCCGAGCACACACTCGTCACCTCGCATGCACGGACTACAATTAGCATAGAAGACTCAAATCCTAAGGGGATGTCCCCCACACAAGGTTAGGCAAGATACTTACCTCAATCCGGCCAATTCAATACTCAATTTAGCTTTTCCTTTACCGATTCATCAACGCTCGGCTCAATCTAGCCAAAAATGACTTGAATACATCAAACAATGCAAGAGAAAACAATTTCAATTGACAAAACCATGATTCTTATACAATCTGCAAAAAGTCAACAAAAGTCAACTCCCGGGGCCTGCACCTCTGAACCCGACAAAATTTACAAAAAATCGAACACCCATTCCACTACGAGTTCACCCATACAAAAATTATCTAATTCCGATACCAATTGGTCATTCAAATCATCATTTTACATTTTTGGAAGATTTCACAATTTTCCCCAAATTTTCCTTTAGATTCTCATGAATTTGATGTTAAATCTAAGATATAATAACAAAATATAGTTGGAAAGTGATTAGAGACACTTACCCAATGATTTGGAGAAGTTTGGGTCTTTGGAAAATCGCCATGGAGGTTTAGGGTTTGAGAAAATTGAAAAATGGGTGAAAATCTCGTCAAAAACCTCACTTAACAGGCCTCAGATGTCGCATTTGCGACTTACGAACCCTCGCGAATTGCGAACAAAGCAGGGCTGACAGAAGTCGCATTTGCGAGAAAAAGTTCGCATTTGCGAACTAGGCATCGCAAATGCGATGAAAAAGTTCGCATTTGCGAACACACCAGAAACCAGCAATTTTCCCGACACGAAAATGAGCATAACTTCCTCATACGATGTCCAAATTCGATGATTCTTTTTCCTATGGCCCTCTAATTTCGATACGGATCTAATGGTTTAAACAAAACTGAATTTCGACCTCATTTGCTCAATGTGGTATTATTTTTGCCTGAAGAAACGACGATGAAGCATCCAAAAACAAGCACAACATAACCTAAACCTATCCGAAACTCACCCAAGCCCTCGGGGCTCCAAACCAAACATGCACGCAAGTCTAAAAACATCATACGGACTTGCTCATGCGATCAAATCATCAAAATAACATCAAAAGCTACGAATTTAGCCTCAAAACTCATGATTTTCTAACTTTTCAACCGGACGTCCAAATCACGTCAATTCAATTTCAATTCACACCAAATTTCACAGATAGGACTTAAATATCATAACAAGCTTGTACCAGGCTCCGGAACCAAAATACGGGCCCGATATAAACAAGTTCAAACATTAATTTATTTCTTTATTTTCTTTAAAATCCAGCACAACAATTTTCTTCAAAAATTGTTTTCTAAGGCTAGGGACCTCGGAATTCAATTTCGGGCATACGCCCGAGTCCCATATTTTACCGCGGACCTCCAGGGATCGCCAGAACACAGATCCGGATCCATTTACCAAAAATGTTGACCAAAGTCAACTAAAAACAAAATTTTAACTCTAGAAATTACTATATTTTTTATATTTTCACATAAAAGCTTTCCGATTTCACGCCCGGACTGCGCACGCAAGTCGATACACATAACAAGAATCTACTCATGACCTCAAACTACCGAACCGGACACAATTGCTCAAAATGACCAGTTGGGTCGTTACATCTTCTTGCCTTATTTAATTGCCTGTAGTATCTACTCATTCCTTGCACGATTATTTCCTTAATTAGATTCCTAATCATTCACTCTTTGCCTAAGTCCGATTTGAATTTGTTTCCTTAAATGTTTTCTATCCTTACCGTTGGTTAATTACCCTTAATTAAGGGAAGACTATGCTGATTTTTCGTGTAATTGATTTTGTGATCTTCCCTTGATTAACTAAAGTTGGTACTGTTACCTTATTTGCCATACTCATAAACTACTATATAAACTCCTCTGTTTTACTTCTTAACACACGAACACAAGTTCAAAGAACACACACTCACACTCAAACTCTCTTTCTTTCTCGCTCCTTGTGATAACTCTTGATCTAGCCAGCTGAAAGCCAAGGCTAGATATTGGACTACACCCGCTTTATATTCCGCACTTTTTTCTTCAACTGGTATGTCTCTAGTTAAGTTTTTGAAACCCAAACTATATGTGTTTCATTCCTGCACTATTTCATTGACTATGAATTCAACCTGTCTTCCCGTTTACTTCTTTGCTTAGCATGTCTAAATTCTGCCCTGTTCAATGTATAGCTAGTATGTCTACACTTCACCTGGTTATCTGATACTTGACCAGCCTGTTTGTTGATTTTTGTTTAATCCCTTAACTATGTGATCATGTTGGTTACCTAATGCATGTGATTGACCCTACTTGTGTGTCTGATTCTGTCCACTACATCCTTGCTCCATGTCTTAATTGCCTATTATCCTGGTTAATTTGTTGAGGCTATGAAGCTCCTAAGTGTTCTATGCATATTGTTGTCTATATGCCTCCATGTACCCTGTTCATGTACCCTCATTTAGATTCCTATATGTTCCTAATCCCTTTCACCCCTGTGTGCAAACCTGCTTGCTAAGTGCCTGTGAATCTGAGTATTCTATGATTGATTGGCTGTTCACTGAATTTGCTTTCTTCAAAACTGATTTCAAAATGTTATTAGTATTCTTCTAAAAACTGGTTTTCATTCTTAGCATTTTCTTAAAACTATTCTATTTTAGAAAATCTTTTTCACTCCTAGAAGTTATCTCCACACTGTTTTTCACTATGTCTTTGAAAACGATGTCAAGCACTCTCACTTACTCTTAGATTATTAATTTCTGCCCCTTTGGTATGTGTACTGCTTAGGGATCCTTGAGATCTCTCTGAACTCTGGCATACCAGGGCTGGATCTTCCACACTGCACATAACCAGGCCCCAATTGAGAAAAGTCTTGGTGTGAGCACTGCTCGGGATCCTTGAGGTCCTTAGGGAACTCTGACACACCTGGACACTTGTTGGCTATGAGATTTCTGGGCATTTCAGACTACATTGAAGGCCTGGTACTCCCAGGTTTATTTTGAGCCTGCTTCAGGCTCCCTATAGTTCAGTTTACATCTCATTTATGTAATTTACTCAATCCTGGTGTGTAATAATCCTTGTAAACAGATATTGGGGTAACTAGTAAAAAGGGGGAGGGTAGCTATATGATTCTGTGGGATAAACTGGGTAGAAATCATGTTTTAGGTTTTATATTATGTTGAGTTGCTGTAGAAATCATGTTCTAAGTTTGTGTGATGCATTAGATATCATGCTTTAGGATTGCTATGATCATTCGCATTAAACCGGGTTAACTTTGTGCATTAGATACCCTATCGTAGGACAATCATGTTTACTGCTTCTGCATATAATATGTTGTAGTTCATCACTTCACTTCTGATTCTGCATAGGTCGCTATCACTTAGAAATCATGCCCTTAAGTTACTAATACTGTTTAATAAAATAACCTTCTCCATGTGCATTAGAGATCCTGTTTTAGGACTGCATGTGCATTTGCCTTGAAACATGTCGCTTAAATAAATAGGTTAAAACAGCCCTACACATAGATATTATGTTCTGGTATGAATCAGTATAAAATCACCTGCTATAATATTCATCACATAGATCAGCATGCCTATAGGATGAAATGACTTCAATTTGTTTAAGTAGTTCCCAGATTATGATTGCATATACACGCCTAGGCAAGCCTTAGGCCGTTAAATAACTGTGAAATCAGGTTCTATTTATGTGTGAAATTGTCCAGGCTTTAAAACCAATAGGCAAGCTGGTTAGGATTCTGCCACTTCCCTTAAAACAAACGCTGCATATTCTGTATCGTTAAATGTTCATCTAGATATCATGTTCCTAGGCTTTCTGAATTTCTTTAAAATCAGTTGTTTGAGACGTGCTGCTTATTTGCCTATGTATATGTGGAGGTAAATATGAGCCTTCTATCTGTTTCTTAGTTGACATTCCTACGTGTTATTTGTTGTCGCCTAGATTTTTGCCTTTTAAACACCTTAGGATTGTCTATAACTGCCTAAGTCTAGAGGTCCTAAACTCCTTCGGGACCACAAGGAAAGGACGGGTAACAACACGCTTAAGGGTCGTTAATCAAATTTGCTTATATAACCACTAACGGGAGGGTAATGGGTAGTAAAAGGATATGATTACCTGCGCGCTAATGTCACGTGTAGCCCCTCTAGTTGAGGAGGATTACCAGGCATTGCACAAATTGATCCTATAGGCTAATCAACATAGGACTTCCCTTTCCCAATTCACAAATATGTTTAAACTGCCTAAGCTTCTTTTATTTACATATATGTGTTTAAACTGTCTAAACTTCTTTTACTTACATGTGTGCGCTTGGACCATATAAACTCCCCTTGTTTGCAAATATGTGCTGAGACCGCTTACTTGTTAAATGACTAATTCACATAGTTTAAGTTCGGTCGGGACCCACCGTTGTGGACCGCGAGGGGTGCCTAACACCTTTCCCTCAAGGTTATTTCGAGCCCTTACCCTAATCTATGGTAATGAAAACTGGTTACATGAGTTAACCGCTCTAGGTGCCCTAACGCACCTTAATCCGCTAGGTGGCGACTCTTCAAATACCCAATTCCCAAAAGGAAACGAGTTGTTCCCCCATGAATGTCGAAACCCTGAACTTCCGCGAAGGAAAAATGGGGGCGCGACAGCATGGCGACTCTGCTGGGGATATTTTAGGCTCTTACCATAACGAACTTATTTTTGTGAATTAGTCTTAAGCATGCTTTATCCCGTGCACCCTCCCCCTTATTTGGATTTAACTGCTTATTTATGATTTCCTTTATTTCCAAAAACTGACTTGTCTCTTTGTTTTCTTTTTCTGTAACCGTCTTTCAATTGTTTAAATACTGCATTTATCATTTTTTTTAACGTGAAAATACTTGACAACATGCTATTTATTGTTGCATAAATCATGCTCAACATCATATCCCACTCATGCGTAATCAATCCTATAGCAACGCTTGATGAGTGTTTGCACTCTTCCTATATATCACCCTTTGAATTTGGAAAGGTGTATTTGCAGTAAAACTAGTCGATCAGCGGTGCGTTCGACGGTTCGGCGTCTTTCCCCCTCAAGTTGTCCGCTTGAGGGTCCCAGTCTAGACCTCTATAGCAACCTTACTCTGATTAATTGCGCATGCATCATGGTCAAACCTAGCCGGGTTAATATGTTGTCCACATGATAACCCTTTAAGACAAGCCTCGTCCAAAAGTCCATCGGGTTTTCCAAAATCCCAACGGACGCAACCACGATTGTGTGCATTAATTTTGGAGAAATAAGTGCCAATATGCTAATCATTATTGTATAAATAGACGAACCTGGAGGGGGAAAGGGCTTAACCATCTTTTGTTTTGCAGAAAAATGAGGCACGAAGTCCCCAGGTTCGGCATGGTCCGTAACATACCACCATTGTTGCTAATTGGAGGGAGGATCTTCCGATTGCCAGAATACTGAAGGAAGCGAAGGAGGACATTTAGCAAGAGCATACCTAATGCGGAACCTGCGCGAGCTGGGAGAGATGATCTACAATAGCATCCGGTCTGGAGAGGGTCCTTCTGGGACCAAGTAGATTAGGTTTACTCGCTTTCTTTTTAAAAAGTAATAAGGCCAAGTGCCATTAGTAACATTATCATTATTTAGTATCTTTTTGGGTCGTTTATTTTTACATTAATGAAATAAGGCAATTATTGGCACTGAATTTCTTCAAATCTATTTGTTGCTAGGCCTACCTCGGGCGCAACGAGGCTCCCAAACTAGGACGCGAATTTACACTCCACAATATGTGTTTAAATACTGCAAACATTTCTGAATCATTACTGACTTGGCTACCTTTTGTTTTTCTTTCTTTCTTTTGATTATTCCCATTCCCCAAAGGTTGGTTCGTGCATACTGGCATCATCATCTTATCACACAAGATCCAGGGGCCCTCTGCCTTCTCCTCCTCCTAGTCCACCAAAAGGCAGGGGAAAAGCAAAAATGGAAGATTTGAATGGCGCCAGAAAGGAAAACAACACAGGGGTTGAACATGCAGAAACTTCTGAGGGTCGGGGTACTTAGGCCCCAAATGAAGCAGTTTCATGAGTGGAATAGAAAATACTTGAACTCTAGGGGGAGGTTGAGCATGTCCGGAATGTGGCAAATCTATCCTTCTCACTCAGCGTCCCAGACATCAGTCATCCAAACACTCAGAACCCCGCACCTCCTCAAAACACACCCAACAAAAGCGCCCACAAAATCCACCCGTACCCCACCATTATACAACTCCCCCACAAAGTCAAATTATCCCACCACAATACCAGCCAAACACCTACCATACTCCACAAAATACCCCACCAGTCATTCCTGAACCCCAGAATTCCACCAACGATCACCACTATACTCAAATTCCAGGTCACCAAAACAACCGTATATATGTGGAGAACCTACCTCATTCCACTCAACCCATCTCCTATGAACCGGAATCTGTTGAGAAGGACATGCTCATTAAGAACCTGGCCAAGGGGCTCAAGAAGTTGACCAGCCGAGTTCAAGGCGTAGAAGGAGGCAAGGGGATAGAAGGTTTGAACTATGAGGACCTATGCATACAGCCGGATGTAGAACTGCTAGAGGGTTAAAAACCTCCCAAGTTCGAGATGTTTGATGGTACAGGTGATCCCAGGGTTCATCTTAGGACCTATTACGACAAGCTTGTCGGGGTCGGAAAAGCTGAAAAGATCTGGATGAAGCTTTTTATGAGAAGTCTTACGGGAGATGCCTTGTTTTGGTACATCAGCCAGGATCCTAAGAAATGGCCAAACTGGGTGAGTATGGAATCTGATTTCATGGACCGATTCGGGTTCAACACAGAGAACACACCAGATGCCTTCTACATTCATGTCACGACCCGGATTTCCCACCCTCGGGAGTCGTGATGGCGCCTACTAATAGGAGCTAGGCAAGCCAATTATCAATTACCTCTTTTAACGAACCATGACAATATTAGAAATAATGAAACATTTAACAATAAAGCGGAAGTCTCAAATATAGTTAACTGAAAGAAATGCGGAAATTTAACTAATCCTCTACCCAAGACTGGTGTCACAATACTCACGAACTTCTACAGAATACTAAATAGAAGGTTTGAATGAAACATAAGACTGTCTACTTCGGTACAATGATAACAAACTGAATAAAATAGAAAGGGACTCCGGGCCTGCGGACGTCAGCAAGGCTACCTCGAATATCCCTGGACTGAAAGCTCGCTCCCAGAATGCTACTGCCACTCAAATGATGTTCCAACACCTGGATCTGTGCAAAAAGATGCACAGAGTGTAGCATCAGCACAACCGACCCCATGTGCTGGTAAGTGCCTACCCTAACCTCGGCGAAGTAGTGACGAGGCTAGACCAGACTACCAGATAAACCTGTGCAGATATATATATACAAGTACAACAAAATGATAGCGGAAAACAACAATTTAAGCTAGGAGGGGGAAACATGCTTATGGGGTAGCAGATAAAACAGAATATCAGGAATAACAAAGAATCTACATCTGATTTCTTCTAACACAGAATAGGGGAAAACAAATCACTTTCACTTGTTTCAATTTCCTCTCGTTGCAGGCGTGCAACACGATCCCATTTCCTCATATCACGTGGTAGGCGTACCACTCGATCCCGTTTCATAATATCACATGGTAGGCGTACCACTCGATCCCATTTCATAATATCACGTGGTAGGCGTACCATTCGATCCCATTTCATAATATCACGTGGTAGGCGTACCACTCGATCCCATTTCATAATATCACATGGTAGGCGTACCACTCGCTCCCATTTCATAATATCACGTGGTAGGCGTACCACTCGCTCCCATTTCATAATATCACGTGGTAGGCGTACCACACGCTCCTATTTCATAATATCACGTGGTAGGCGTACCACTCGCTCCCATTTCATAATATCACGTGGTAGGCGTACCACTCGATCCCATTTCTTTTAATACAATACACAAAATAATCCCGGCAAGGGAGAAAAGATGTTATAATAAACTATCCGGCAAGGCAGATCCAGCTATAACCAAAATTATTCAATTTCTACTTAACACAATTAAATAAATACTCCGTCTCAACAATTACTGGCTCAGTGTTAAAGATTTCCAACCAAGTCCTCGTAAACAACAATCAAGAATTCGATAATTTAGCAGTTTAGGACTCACGGTCATGCTCGACCCCAGTGTATAGATACTCGTCATCATGCCTATACACCGTACTCGACAAGTAGCAATTAGCAAATAAGACTCTACTCCTATTCCCTCAAGCCAAAGTTAGACCAAACACTTACCTCGAATGCTCCAAACTCAACTCAAGCCTCTAGTATAGCTTTACCCCTCGAATTTGGCTCCAACTCGGTCAAATCTATGAAATAATAACCTTAAAATATTAATAATAGCTAAACAAACTAAACCCAATGCCTAAATATGAATTTCCAAGCTTTCTTCCAAAATTCCAAAATCAACCCCAGGCCCACTTGGTCAAAACACGAGGTTCGAACCAATTCCATGTCAGCCATTCCCCCACGAGCCCGAATATACAATTTGTTTTCAAATTCGACCCCAAAACGAGGTCTAAATCAAGAAAATTGAAAAAGCCCTAACTCTACCCATTTCCCCCAATTTACACCCTAAATTACATGTTATAGGCTTAGGAATTCAATAATTGATGATGGAAAATGAAGAAAACAAGTTAAACAATGCTTACCCAAGAAGTTTTTATGAAGAAGTGCTCTATAATTCGCCCTAGGACTTTGGAGAAGAAGCAGTTCGTGAAGTGTTATGATATTCCCGTCACTGGTTCTGTTTTTGGGTATTTAATAACTGGGAAAAATTGCCCTATGCGATCGTGGAGAAGGCATTGTGATCGCATAGGGTAAAGGGGATTAAAGCAATGCGATCGCGGAAGGCGTGTTGCGAACGCATAGAGGAAATATTATTGGGAAAAAAAATGCTCTATGCGATCGCGAAGAGGACAATGCGATCGCATAGGGATGGGAAGGCTGGGAGTTGCGATCGCACAAGGGCTGTTGCGATCGCATAGAACAAAACTAGGCTCTTGAAATTTTACACTATGCGATCGCGGGAGAAGCTATGCGATCGCATAGAACAACGTACCAGATATCAGAACTGAGCATTTTTTGCAATTTTTACCAAGTCCAAAACACCCCGAACCACCTCCGAATCACTCCCGAGCCCTCGGGGCTCCTAACCAAACTCACACACTAACTCAACAACCTCATACGAACTTAACCGAGCGATCAAATCGCCAAAACAACATCAAAATCAATGAACTAAACCTCAAAAATCATCATTTTTCATTCTAACTTCATAAACTTCAAATTTTAGATATTTAGGTCCGAAACACGTCAAATGACGTCCGATTTCAACCAAATTTCACAAAAAGCGCTTAAACCATATATAAGACTTGTACCGGGCATCGGAACCAAAATACGAGCCCAATACCACAGTCTTTTAATTAATTTTTATCTCCATTTTCCTTAATAATTTTAGAAAAACAATTTCACAGAAATTTTTTTTTCTTGGGCTCTAGACCTCGGAATTCGACTCCGGGCATATGCCCGAGTCCCCTATTTTTCTACGGACCCTCCGGGATCGTCAAATCACGGGTTCGGGTCCGTTTACCCAAAATGTTGACCAAAGTCAACTTTAGTCATATTAATATCAAAATTCATTAATTTTTACACAGAATTCATATTTAAGCTTTCCGGCTACGCGCCCGGACTGCACACGCAAATCGAGGCAAGTAAAATGAGGTTTCAAGGCCTCGGAAGCGCGGACTGAAAGAGAAAACCAGTGATGACCCTTTGGGTCGTCACAATTCAGAACCTCAAGAAGAAGCCCACCGAAACTTTTCGCGAGTATGCTACTCATTGGAGGTCAGATGCGGCCAAAGTCAGGCCGGCACTGGACGAGGAACAGATGAACAAGTTCTTCGTCAGAGCACAGGATCCGCAATATTATGAAACGTTGATGGTTATTGAAAACCATAAGTTCTCTGATATCATCAAACTTGGTGAAAAGATCAAATAAGGCATCAAAAGCGGGATGGTAACAAACTTTGAGGCATTGCAGGCCACTAATAAAGCATTGCAATCAGGGGGTATATCTAAGAAGAAGGACGTAGGAGGAGTGATGGTCGCCCAAGGACCCAAAACTCCATTCGTATACCGAACCTCTCCACTTGCATATCAAGCACCTCTACCTACATATCAACCCTCGTCCCCCAAATATTCCTAACCAGCCACCGCCTATCACACCTATAATTCCCAACCATCTCATTTTCAGTCACCTCCAACTCGCTAAAATTACCCAAGATCGCGACCTAATTTTGACCTCAGACCACCCAAACAATACACTGCCATCGCTGAACCCATCGACCAGCTATATGAATGGTTGAAGGTTGCTGGTTATGTCACTCCCATCCCTGATGTGCCCACGGAGAACTCATCCCAATGGTTTAACTTGAATAAGACTTGTGCATACCATTCCGGTATGAAAGGGCACACCATTGACGAATGCCGCACATTAAAGGACAAAATCCAGACTTTGATTGACAACAAGATCATCCAGGCGAAGGAGGCTACGCCTAATGTCCGCAATAACCCCCTCCTAGACCACAGGGGTGAAGGTGTCAATGTGATAGAGATGGATGAAGAATAGGATCCGGAGGGATCAATCGGACTTATCAAAGAGGGTGACGATCCCAAGAAACCCGCAGTCACTCTCAACCCCATTATAGTGCATGTACAGCCGCCAGTGGAGGTTGAGGTAACTACGTCAGTCCCATTTGAAGTTGAGGTAGCAGCCCCTGCAGTTGCACCTATTCCATTTGAGGTGAAAGTAGCCACATCGTTTACAGTGACAGTACCAACCACACCATCTTTCAGCACCGAGGATGTACCATGGGATTATGTGGCCAAAGCTAGAAGAAAAGGGAAAACCAAGATGGGGGAATCTGGCGCTGCACAAGGGATGACTAGGACCGAAAGAGTCTATGCGCTCGAGCATTTAGGAGAGTCCAGTAAACAGGCCTCTAACAGACCTTCCGTAATTGAAACAGGTCCAGATGACCTCTGGAGGAAGGTAAAAGCAAGGGAGTATTCAGTCATCGATCACCTGAACAAGACTCTTGCTCAAATATCTATCATGTCACTGCTACAGAATTCAGAAGCACACAGGAACGCGCTGATGAAAGTATTTAACGAAGCATATGTGCCCAATAACATCACAAGCGGAGAAATGGCTAACATGGTGGGACAGGTATTGGAAAGTCACAAAATCACTTTCCACGAGGATGAGTTGCCGCCTGAGGGTCTGAATCACAATAGGGCACTACATATCACAGTGCAATGCGAAGACTACTTCATTACCAGGGTCCTGATTGATGGAGGATCCAGTCTCAACATTTGCCCATTGACAACACTGAAGAGGTTGGGCAAAGGCCTATACGAGATACGAGAATGGACCATTAACGTGAAGGTTTGTGATGGGTCTCAGAGAGCTACCATCGGGGAAATTAATCTCTGTCTGCAAATGGGGCCTACGTGGTTTGATGTTGAGTTTTAGCTGCTGGACATATCTGCATCCTATAATCTGCTGTTAGGACGACCATGGATACACGCCGCTGGGGCTGTGGCATCGACTTTGCATCAGGCAGTTTGAGTGGAACCATCAGGAGGTGATTATCCATGGAGACGGGAGCAATCCCATTTACACCCGTCGGACTATCCCGATGGTCGAAAATAGAAGAAAGCTAGGCGGAGAAACTTATCATCACATCGAACGGGTCAATGCAATCGACAAAGATAAGTGGTGGGATGGCAAGATAGCAAGCATGATGAATTGGGGAGGGTATGAGCCTGGCAAGGGGCTTGGTAAGAATCTTCAGGGCATCACCAGGCCAATACAGCCAAAGTACCATGGTACCACTTTTGGGCTGGGATATCAATACACCTGGCAAGAATACAATGACTGGTCACCACTATGGCGAGGTCCGTACTATCCATTGGAGCAGCCCATACCGCACTTTAGTCAGACCTTCCAACAGGCCGACATCATATGGTGATCAGAGGAAGAAGAAGCACTGGCAGCCTTAAGGAACCTATTCTTGGAGGATGAGGACATGGACTGTTGTGTAATTGTTGAGGAGGAGGAGGAGGAAGGCCGTACCATCCGAGCTGTGGAGAGAGGATCGTTTCTCAAGAATTGGACTGTCAGACCATCCAGGGCCCGACGAGTCCTGGGTAGCAAGGCTGAACAACATTGTTTTGTTTATTTTCTAAGAAAAATGATTTCCCTTTTGGCATTTATTTTTAAATAATATTTCCAATGTTCCGAAAACGTTGTTTAAATTATTGAAAATAGCTTTTGTGCTTCAATGAATCAATATTTATTATTACCATTTTTCTCTCATATCTTTATCTATACAGCATTACTATTTCTTGTCTCGATGAACCAACAATTATGACATGTAATGAGGCGACGCAACAAAAGGATAGTGATTCGGAAGAAGAAGATGTCATACCCGAGGGAATTGTCAGAGAAGTAGAAGACTTTGAGAACAAGCCTAAGTCCAATCTGGACGAAACAAAAATAATCAACTTGGGAGACTTTGAAACTATCAAGGAAACCCACATCAGCATCCACTTGTCGCCATCAGAAAAAGAAGAGTACACACAGTTCTTGAAAGGGTATGAGGACATCTTTGCATGGTCATACGATGATATGACCGGGTTAAGTACATTCATTGTGGCTCACAAGTTGCCCACAAACCCAGCATGTCCACCAGTAAAGTAGAAACTCAGGAAGTTCAAGCCTGACATGAGTCTAAAAATAAAGGAGGAGGTTACTAAGCAAATCAAGGCCAAGGTCCTTGGGATGGTTGAATACCCAACTTGGCTAGACAACGTCGTGCCAGTCCCAAAGAAGGATGGGAAGGTCAGGGTCTGTGTTGATTATCGGGATCTCAACAGGACCATCCCAAAGGATGATTTTCCACTTCCAAACATACACATCCTAATCGACAATTATGCCAAGCATGAACTCCCATTGTTTGTGGATTGTTTTGCCGGTTACCATCAGATCTGGATGGACAAAGAGGACGGTGAGAAAATGGCTTTCATTACACCATGGGGAGTACTGTTATAAGATGATGCCATTAGGTCTAAAGAATGCTGGGGCCACCTACATGAGGGCTATGACTATCATTTTTCATGACATGATACATAAGGAGATCGAAGTATATGTCAACGACGTTATCATCAAATCCAAGAAAGCCACAGATCATATA
>NW_017676466.1:19250-44367 GCF_001879085.1 Nicotiana attenuata
TTATTTCTGGATGACCATGGAGACAGATTGCGTCCAATATGTCCGAAAATGCTACCAATATCAAGTACATGCCGATATGATAAAAGTGCCGCCAAATGAGCTCAATGCAGCAAGCTCACCTTGGCCATTCGCCGCCTGGGGAATGGATGTCATTGGTCCAATCGAGCCTACCGCCTCAAATGGGCATCAGTTCATCTTGGTAGCTATTGATTACTTCACCAAATGGGTCGAAGCAACATCTTACAAGGCAGTAACTAAGAAAGTCGTGGCAGATTTTGTCCGCGACCGGATTATTTGCCAGTTTGGAGTTGTAGAATCAATCATCAGTGACAATGCCTCTAATCTCAACAGTGATCTGATGAAGAATATGTGTGAGACTTTCAAAATCAAGCACAAGAATTCCACAGCCTATAGACCTCAGATGAACGGAGCTGTAGAAGCCGCTAACAAGAACATCAAGAAGATATTGAGAAAGATGATAGAAAAGCACAAACAATGGCACGAGAAGCTGCCATTCGCTTTATTGGGTTACCGTACCACAGTCCGCACATTAATCGGGGCAACTCCCTACTACTAGTTTATGGTACTGAAGTCGTTATTCCCGCTGAAGTGGAGATCCTTTCTCTGAGAATCATACAAGAAGCTGAGCTCAGCGATGCAGAATGGATAAGGAGCTGTTATGAGCAGCTGGCTCTCATCGATGGAAAAAGGATGAACGCAGTGTGTCATGGGCAACTCTATCAGAACAGAATGTCCAGAGCCTTCAACAAAAGAGTCAAGCAGAGATAGTTCACACCAGGGCAGCTGGTATTGATGAAGATCTTCCTGCATCAGGATGATGCCAAAGGAAAATTCTCTCCCAACTGGCAAGGCCCTTACATGGTTCATAGAGTATTGANCAACTCAGGAGGGCACCCTAGCCCGTTAAATCTGAAGATATACTTGTTCACTTAAGCGAAAAAGCCTTGGAGCCCAATTCCAACATCCGGAAGTCTCTGCAAGGCCTGCTCCAACGTACGCCCACNGCCAAAACCGATCAACTCAGATGCAGTCAAATGATACTATGTGTAACTATTTATGTTTTCACAAAATGATGTAAATTGAACTACGCTTGACCTGATTCCTGTTTAAGAGGGGGATACCGTAGGCAGACCCCTGTGGGTTACGGTCATACCATATAAAATTTCATTCCCCCAGAACCAGAAACTGGGGAAGAATTTTGAGGAGGACCCTCAAAATTCCGAAGCAAGTCCAGCCAATGCCATCATAGGCCCGAAAGTTAGAAATCAATCAGAAACTGGGGCAAAATTTTGAGGAGGACCCTCAAAATTCCGAAGCAATTTCAGCCGATCGTAACATGTGCAACGGTCAGACGTGTCCATCTAACTGGGGCAGAATTTTGAGAAGGACCCTCAAAATTCTATAGCAGGAGAGGTTGCGATGTCTCGGATCGTTTCACAATCACTGGTTCATCTAACCAATTGGTAAAATAATATGTTTTTATTACTTCATTGAAACTATACATGCTTGCTTGTAAGATGACTTTGTTTAGCCACCGCTACCCCCGATGATTTGAGCAGGACCTTCGGACCAAACAAAGCAAGCCAAGCAAGCCGACGTAGGCACGAACTGACCTCCCCTTACAAAACTTACGATTTTTCTTTGAGCGCAGGCACATCTAACGTAACGGTAGCATTCGCAAATATATACACGCAGCAAAATAACTATCAATCGGGCCACCAAACACCGAATATATCTCCAGCTAAGAAATATTCTACTCTTATTTGCTACCTGTTCTTCGCATGGGACTAAGCCCTGTCCCGCATCTTGCATGAGGCTAAGCACTACCTCCATTTTGCATAAGACTAAGCAGTGCCTTCATCTGCATGGGACTAAGCCATGTCCCGCATCTTGCATGAGCCTAAACCCTGCCTCCACATTTGCATAAGGCTAATCTCTGCCTTCATATGCATGGGCTAAGCCCTGTCCCGCATCTTGCATGAGGTTAAGCTCTACCTCCACATCTACATGAGGTTAAGCCCTGCCTCCACATCTTGCATAAGGCTAAGCTCTGCCTTTATCTGTATGGGACTAAGCCCTGTCCCACATCCTGCATGAGACTAAGATCTGACTCCATCTATATGAGTCTAAGCACTGCCTCCATTTTGCATAAGGCTAAGCACTGCCTTCATCTGCATGGGACTAAGCCCTGTCCCGCATCCTACATGAGACTAAGCTCTGCCTCTGTATTTGCATAAGGCTAAGCCCTGCCTTCCATTTGCATGGGACTAAGCCCTGTCCTGAACCTTGCATGAGGCAAAGCCCTGCCTCCATATTTGCATAAGGCTAAGCTCTGCCTTCCATTTGCATGGGACTAAGCCCGGTCCCGAACCTTGCATGAGGCTAAGCCCTGCCTCCATATTTGCATAAGGCTAAGCTTTGCCTTCCATTTGCATGGGACTAAGCCCTGTCCCGCATCTTGCATGAGACTAAGCTCTGTCTCCATTCCGCATAAGGCTAAACACCGCCTTCTCATGGGACTAAGCATTGTACCTCCTTGCATAAATATTGCTCTATTCCGGCACTATCTATTTGCTTCTCTTTCGGGCTAAGCTCTACCATCAACCTCACAAGACTAAGCCTTGTCTTGTTAATTTTAGCATCATATTATTGCATCTCATGGGCTGAAATATCGCCAATTCGTCCAAACGCATCATTGTCTAAAGGCATCATCCTCATAGCCGAAAGATACCATGCCATAGCCTGAGGATCTCTCAAATTTGCATATCATTATTTAAAGGCGTCATGGTTCGGAGGCACCATTTTCATGGCCCGAGAACATCATTTCATGGCCTGCGAGTCTCTTATCTCACAATTCATGGCCCGGGACATCATGGTCTAAAGACGTCATCCGCACCGTCCAAAGACAATCTTTCATGGTCCAAAGGGAATTTGCATCACGTTTAAATACTCGCAGTAATCTACGTACTCGCATGTGTCGTATTTTGAGTTTGCAGGTGATCTCAGAGGTAACCGTTTTTCAAATGGGAGCAACCATTCGCTCCAGTTTCCGTTCATACCATTTTCATTTCACCGTTTATAACCGATTCTCATCAGCTACCCATCTTACCTCGTGATATCCAGCTATCTGCCCTATAATACATCCGATACATTCTAGACCCATAATCATAACTCCATCCGACACTACCCTTCACAAAAGAACCCTCGCTGAAATTGGCAACCATTCCTATGACAACTCCATCGGCTTCATTCACCGGTGGATCCGGAACTACACATGGCCTTGTTATACCCCATTTTAACACGGGTCAAATTAGAGTATAATATATTGGTAATTTTAGAGGTTTAATTAATTAAAAAGAGTCTCCACCTAATTATTTTAACGGTGAATTAGGACACCAATTTTAACCAAATAGTGCTTAAAGTTAACTCTGTTTTATGGTCTACTTAACCTTTGAGATTATGGGTAAGGGTTCTAGTTATCTTAAAAGGAAGGGGTAAGGCACCTTTTAAGATCCATAAAAAAACTAATTAACCGGCCAAACTTATGTTAATAAAAGACCATTTTACTAAAGTAAAGATAAGTATTTGAAAAAGAAAAATAAGCTCTTTGATTGCTAGCTTCTAAAGTAAGTAGTCTTCAGTAAACATGGTTTCTAGCCTCGTGAGACTTTATAGAAGAATGACTTTGACTGGCAAGCTAAGGAAGCATGATTTCAAAAATATGGCAATTCTATTATTCAACTTGAATAAATGTAAAAGATTCATTTAGGTGAATTACATTATGAAAGCGTAATGGATTTGTAAGANCACCAAAACATGACTGCATACCTTAGCTGAATTCACAACTTGCACCCCTTTACTCACAGGACCACAATAACATTCTCTGATCAAATTAATCGAAATTCCACGAATCTGATGCTCCCATTGCACCTCATGACCTACCTAGGTCTTGCTGTAATTTTTACAATATTGCCATGACGAAAGAGATGTGTAGAAATTCATAACCGGCTGTCGGATCAACAAATCATTGGGTTATACCCCCGACAAGAACCATCACCTCATTCTGAACCAAATAATGGTCTTAGCTCCTTAATACACTTCATATAGTCAGATTGCACTGATCCCAAATCCAATGATCTCGTCTCACCCAGTACGAGCTGCTCAGGCATTAAGCCACCCCGGACATGATCGAAACTCTCATATGATGCCACAATGTGCCAATAGGCTACCAATTCGAACGCGATACAAAAGGAAAATGAATTCTGAAAAGGAAATCCAATTACCCCGCTCGCGAATCATACATGCGACGCGGGCACATAGCTAATATGAGTTTTCCTCAGAAAAATAGGAAACAAAACACATAAGACAGATATAGGGAACTGTACTCAACATCACACTGTTGCGGCGCGCAACCCGATCCAAACAACATACCCATGGCGGCGTGCCACCCGATCCACACATAGAATTCACATAAGGAGATGCACACCGAGCTAAATTGCTCATTACAACAAAAATATCGAATATCGGTCACAAGCACGCTAAGTGCTTAATACCATCCTTGGGGAGGCATATAGTGCCATAAGCTAACAACTCAAGCACAGCTGGGGTGCGATATATGTTCTGAAGTTAAAGAGCCATCCTGCTCACATATCACTATCGCTACGCGGAACCTCAATACATAAGAAAATTATAAAGCCGTGCACAACTCACACGGCACAATATAGCATTGCATGAAATAGCCGACGACGAAATAACACCCCATTTTTGAATACTCCTCCATAAGGAGCGCTATGCTGAAATGAACACATTCGGCCTGATATAAGGCCCATATTCACATTTAAATCCATCCACAGACCTCAAGCTGATTCTGATCGCACTGAACTAGGCTAATAACCTTTCAAAGCTCCATAATAACTCCCATTTTTCTCACAAAAATAGAGCAACCATCATAACTGGAGTAATCCTCCACGGTCCTCAACCCAATAAACCGAGTGCCCTCCAAGCATCAATTCTCAATTTAACGACATCACCACAATCTTCATACTTGGTTTAACTCTTCAATTAATCAAGTGACTACACGCCACACTTATACAACCTTCCCGTGGGGCACACTCCCACAACCTTCCATAACAGATAACAAGTTTGTACATCCAAACCACCGGCCGCACTCACGCTGAAAAGCGATCAAGAATCCTTAACCAGGATGCAAAGCCTTTTTCACAAAATACCGATCACAGGTGACGCTGAAGACAATACCAACTTACTTTAAACATCAAAACTCCTTTCCTGCTCATCCGAGCTCATGACATCCTTGTCAATACCGAACTGCAACCTTGATCCTTACTTAAAATTCCATACCACTCGCTGCACCCGACATGCCAATATACGATAGAACATGATTTTCATCATAACTCCGGAACCACTAATAGATTAACACTACATCATATAAAAACTTTTTACTTACTCACTTCAGGAGAACCATAGCAACACTTAGGTGATTTCTCATAACCGTAGAATATGCAAATCTCCAAGTAGTGGCCTAATCCACCATGGTCATTCCGGGATCCGCCTACACATAACAAGCCATAACAGTAGAATACTTTTTAGTAACATCAATTACGGCGGCCGACAAGCCTCGCACGTACCGTCACAAACCATTCGCATAACTTGATTATGCTGAAGGAACTGATCACTACCACCAATATGCCAATTCAACTATGGCTAACCAATCTATCTTCTCCCAATTTATCCTTGATTGCCCTAGAAATAACAATAACTCCATTCAACACATAACACACTCTATCCGCACTCATCCCGAGTGACCTTGAATCACGAGACCATGCTGTCTTAGATCCCACAAACCATTTCGTACCTCTCAAATGCTACGCTGCAAGTAAAACATCATAGAACATTCTGGTCCTCTTCTCATAAGCTGCTACACAAGCTTGTTCTTAAGGGTGCCTATAGGCTCGAAATCATTAGGCACCACGCTTTACCCTTTGAGTCCACTAGGACCATTGCTGAGAGCCACCCGCTCTGACTTGGCCCCGAATATAATCAACTCCATGAGTCTTCTATCATATGAATACCTTGGTGGAGCACCTGGCAGAATCACTTCCCTTGGACCCCGCATCTATACGAAGCACAAATCCTAAATCCTTTCCAAATCTGGACATGAGCCAATAAGACCAACCATAGCACACCTTTAACAATCCCTTTGCTCAAATGACCACCTAAGCTCTTTTCCCGTGGCTGAAATAACCCACCAACATGCTAACAACCAGAAACTTCGCATGTAGATAACCATGCAACCCAATCATAGGCAGTGGGACTCTCCCACTTAGCTCGAAACCACTATTACACAACTCTGGAGTTCACCAGGATTCTTAATCTCTTATTGACATAACCTTGCGCAATCAATCTCCAACATTCTCGATATCTCACTGTCGAAACCCCCTTTTTATACTCTGAATCATCAATAACATTCGCACGACCGATCCCTTTGCTGTATAACCAATAGAATTCTTCGCAGAAGCCCTGCCAACCACGCGACCGCTAAACTGCTCACAGGAATAACCCACCTGTGGAAACCACTCCCCGACATCTTCCAACGTTGTTGCACGGGGTACAATCACTACGACATCAATAACCCATCCGGAGTCCGAGCTCACTCTCCAGCTGCACAAGTCCATTCACCCCCCGTGGACATCAATTAAATGTGCGGCAACATTCTTCCAATTCAAAGCTATATCGTATTCTTCTTCATTCAAGCAGCTCCTTCCTGTTATATCAACTCTCCTATCGCATAATAGCCCATACTTCAATTTAAATTCGTAGACCCCAATCACCAATCACTAACGTTCTCAAATCACTCCAAACTCTCCTTAAGGTACGTGATCATCCCACTGCAAGCCCATACGCAACTCCGCCACTCTCCCACTTTGGCGGAACTCATCCCCTTAATCGACTACCCGACCCTTGCATCTCCCACTTGGCCTTCTAGAAATTTTAGCCACCGCCTGACACTTCCCACATGTCTATCCTCATCCTTTGTTGCTCAGTTGTTGCCTTAAATAAAATCTATCTTCGTGGCACTAGAGCCCATGATTGGTGCTAACTTTACACCCTTCAGAAGATCATCTTTATCATACCGTCGACATTAGAAACACTGATTCATCCCCGAACTACCGCACCCTGCGATATCTGCCCGCCGCATTTTCGATACTATTTCACCATAGCTTGCCCCAAGGGTGAATTGCAGAAGACCATAACACCGGCAAACTTAACACGTACAATTGAGGACGGCAATACCACATCGCAGATAAAGATTACACCACACTTGAAAACACCCAGCCTCGCTACTCCGTTAACCCAAATCTGAACATTCTTAGCCTGATTGCCTTTCCCCTGTCGGGAATAAAATACTGATTCTCTAGATTATGCATTGAGTAAACCTCCCTTCAAGTCATTCACTGCCCCGACACGTAGGAAAATGTCCTACCATCATATCAATACTGCGGAACAATAGTTTATAGCATCATGGCAACTTGTGCCTAGACTGAGAGCCCTCAGAAGTACCGCTACTGGGCTGAAACAATAAAATATCCTTCTACAAGCGACGATAATAATCCGATCAGCTATACCGGGAGAAACATCCCGTATCACATCTGTAGTACCATTACGGTTCTTCAATTCTCGATTTATAACAAGCGGTTCGCGTCGCGTAAGATTGAGTAGGAATGAATTAAGGGCATACACCTCCAAGGATCGAATCGCACGATAAGGAATCAAGAAGGGAAGTACTCCTAACAGTCCTGCAGCCTCCCGAGGATAAGTACAGACGTCTCCGTACCGATCCGTGAGACTCTACTAGACTTGCTCATGACTCGTGAGGCCCTAGGAACCTAGTGCTCTGATACCATATTGTCACGACCCATAAGGGTCGCGATGGCGCCGGACACTGCTGTCAGGCAAGCCAACCAAATTGCTTGATGAAGTTCTCATTTTAACGATCTTGAAAACTAAGATATTCCTTAAATTTTATAAATGAAAAGATAACCGCTTCAATTCTAACTAAATGATAAGCAATTAATACAAAATATTTCAAAACCATCCCAGAACCCGGTGTCACAAGTGCATGAGCATTTATTAAGAAGGAAATAAAGCAGAACAACTGTCCGGAACACAATATTGGACAGAAAATAAATACAGATAACTGAAAGAGACTCTGCTGGCTGTGGGTCGCCTCGAGAAGTGCATCTCACCTAAATCTCCGTATCGACCATGCTGCTACGCCCAGTAGGCCACTAGAGTTACATATACCTGTGCAACAAAAATGCACAGAAGTGTAGTATGAGTACAAAAACAACGTGTACTCAATGAGTATCCCGTCTAATCTCGAAGAAGTAGAGACGATATGGTCGACTTCGACACTTACTAGTGGTCCAATAATGATGTCAATAATACATTAAATCGTGGATATCTATAAACATGATTTTAATCCAATAGAAGGAGACAAGTAAATAATTAATTCGTTTATAGGAAATTTCCAAAATTCCTTTTCATTATTATCCAAATATTCTCAAGCCATGAAGAGGCAATAACAACTTTAATAAGTTCAAGGCAGCAATACAAGCATGCGCAAATCATAACGAGGCGTACGGCCCGCTCCAACAGAAAATAAATTATGCACTGCCGAGGGTCGAATGGCGCGAACCATAGATGCATCTATTATCCCACTCGCGAACTATCCATGCGACGCGGTCAACATAAAATAAACAATCACCCTGCTCGCGAATCATACATGTGACGCAGGCATACATAGAAATACATGCTCAGATAGCCAATTAAGAATTTATCGGAGAATATTTATTCAATAATAGCCACTTTCTCTTTTAACAATTTAAGAAAAGAAGTTTAATCCTTTTTTAAATTTATTTAGCAATTCGACAGGATTTAGGCAATTCAACTGTAAACAACATTACAATTAATCCAAGTGCAACATACTTTTGGGTCCTAGACTACCCGGACAGTAACATAATAGTAGCTACGCACGGACTCTCGTCACCTCGTGCGTACGTAGCCCCCACAAATAGGAGCACATAACCAATTATTTTACCTATGGGGACACTACCCTCTTACAAGGTTAGAAAGGAGACTCACCTCGCTCCGAAATTTCCATAACCGGCTTCCAAGCCCTTCCAACGACTCCAATTGATGCATAACGCCCCAAAACTATTCAAATAACGTGCAAACCAATAAAAATTCACTCTAATACTTGTAACCATTCAAATTATATAAGTTCCCAACTCCGCTTGAAAAGTTGACCAAAATGCCCTCGGGCCCACGTGCCCGGATTCCGAAATTTCTCGAAGATAAATTCTACCCATAGCTTTACTAAGTCAAATATACAATTTGCTCAAATTTTCATGCTCAAATTCAAGGTAAAAGTCCAAACTTTCAAGTTCTAGTCTTCCCCAAAAATTCCAAATTTATACTAATTTTCCATGTCTAAATCCATGTAAGATCACATATTTAACTCAAAAATAGGAAGAAATCACTTACCTAGTGTTGCTTGGTGAAAATCCCTCCTTGAGCTCTCCAAAATAGTCCAAGCCAAATGAAAGAAATGAAAGAAATGGGCTAAAACTCGTGTTTAAAACAATCTGCCCAGGCTTCATCGAGTTGTACCTTACGCTGTGCAGGTTGTACATCCTATTACCATTTTTACCTGCTGTACACCTTTTATTAAAACGCCCATAACTCCTTGTGGAAATATCCAAATGACAAACGGTTTGAAGATTTAGAAACTATATTCAAAGATGTTTCATTTGATAGGTTTTACACCATATAACTCTTTATATATTCCGAGATATGAGCTTCTAAAGTAGGCTCCATGCATCAGAAAATTCTGTCGAAACTGCTCCACTAGCCATATTCAATCGATCATAACTTTCTGATAAAATGTCCACATCATACATGGTTTACCTTTCTGGAAACTAGAATGCAAGGGCAACAACTTTTATGTTTTACAAAATTTTCAGATTCCTTATAGATTTCGAGATATAAGCTTCCAAAGTAGCCTCCTCGATTGCACCATTGCTGTCCAAAACAGCGGTTGTAGCAGATTTTCAGCAGCTTTAAAGTTCCGAAATCGATCCGTTAGCCTTCCGAAATCCACCCGAGACCCTCGGGACTTCAACCAATTATACCAACATGTCCCAAAATACAATACGAACTTAGCCGAGGCTTTAAATCACATCAAACAACGTCAAAATCATGAATCGTACTTCAATCCAAACTTTATGAACTTTGAAATTTCAAACTTCTACATTCGATGCCGAAATCCGTCAAATCACGTACGATTGACCTCAAATTTTTCACACAAGTCGTATTCGACATTACGGACCTGCTGTAACTTTTGGAATTGGAATCTGACCCCGATATCAAAAAGTCAAACTCTCGCTCAAACTTCTCAAAACCCTTCAAATTTATATCTTTAGCCAAATGACTTCAAAATGACCTACGGACCTCCGAATTCACTTCCGATCGCGCTCCCAACTCCAGAATCACCATACGGAGCTATTCCCAGACTCAGAATCCCAAACGAACAGTGATAACCCTGAAATGCACTTCAAACCAAACTTATGAAATTCCTCCAAAATGCTAACTTCCACAATAGGCGCCAAAACATTCCCGGGTCTTCCAATACCCGATCCGGACATACGCCCAAGTCCGAAATTATCATACAAACCTGTTGGAACCTTCGAATCCCGATTCCGAGGTCGTTTACTCAAAAATCCATTCTTAGTCAATTCTTTCAACTTAAAGCTTCCGAAATAAGAATTCTCTTTCCAAATCGACTCTAGACTTCCCGAAATTCAATTCCGACCATGCGTACAAGTCATAATACCTGAAGTGAAGCTGCTCATGGCCTCAAACTGCTAAACGACGTGCTAGAGCTTAAAACGACCGGTCGTTACATATACTGCTTCTTAGTGGCGGTGAAACATGAAACTTCATTAACTCTTTTAAAGTGAACTACGCACATACTATTTAACTCTTGAATGCCTACTTCTAACAAAGAACATATATTTTCACGAAAAAAAAAGGTTTTGCGATCATGATTGCTTCAGTATTATTTCCTTCAAGTAATGAGTCAAAAACTTAAACTCCTATAGACATGATTTCTATTGCCATACAAAAATAAAAGACTACATCCATACTTTAATAGGGTGTTTCTTTCTAACTCAGTCAAACAAACAGTGAATTAATATTCAAAAGTAAATTTATGAACTTACTTCAACCATGATTCAAATTCATGAGATGTTCTAAGTAATGGTAACAAAGCTTTATACTGATTTTAAAAATATTCTGGACTTGGTTTTCATATAAACATTTTAGCTTGCAAACATAGCTATTACCTCATGAGTCATAAGTAATCCCTAGAACATGCTCTCTGCTACATGTTACGTTTCGATTTACTTTAAGCACATGATAAAGAGTCCTATGACAACAAGCAGATCATGACTTTCTTTACAACTAAACAAGACTTGAATGAGCACCTGGTTTCTAATAAACACAATACACTGTACTCGAGTTCCATCGTCAAAATTTCTAAAGGCATGTTATTTATAATTCAGTCAGACAAAGTATATCACATAACATACACTCCTGAGTCATGATTTCCAAAACAAAACAATGGCTCACGATTTTAGCAAACACAATTCATCTTTTGAATCTATAAGAAAAGAAACGAGAAGAGCAGCCACTGACCTTTTGTGGTGCAGTGAATTGAGGCAGGGGATTTAGATCTACCAAACTCTGACCTCGAACTTGCTAATTGTTCAACAATGCAATAACCAACAAAAATGCAGCACCTCTGTTGTATTTAAACCAACAGAGCCGAGAGACAAAAGGGAAGATTTTTGGCAAGGCAAAAATTATAAGAACAAAGGAAGGCAGTAGCTTCTACGGGCATTGAATGGCGGCTCAAAGCTTTAGGATTTTTAGGGGTAATGGCGGCTCAAAGCTGTAGGATTTTTAGGGGTAAAGGTGCGGCTCAAAAACCATGTCCAAAATAGACACCAGTAGGATGTATTTATAGAGACGATTTTAGGGCTAGAGAAACATTGAGGGGGAATCAGACTAACCGTTTGAATTTTGAACAAAAAACCATTTGAACGTTGGATCAAATTTTTGATGCAGAGACCAAATCTCATTCTCTGAAAAGTAATCTTGGCTTTTTCGTTATGTGCCTCATTTGACCAAGTTTGGTGTATGAAGATGTTTGGAGTTTTATCAAAAATAGAAAAAGGAACAAAGTGTCTGCCATGAGAGAGAGAAGAGAGGAGTCTGCAGAGGGGAAACAAGACAAAATAAACCTAATTGTCTTAGGGCTGAAATTAAACATGCCATTTCAGGTTGGTCTCATTAGTTGGGCTAAATGAGTTGACAATTTAGACTTCTCTGGTGAATGGGCTAACCGAAATGGGCTAGTCCCTTAAGGTTTTGGGCATTTTCCCTTCTTCCTTTTAATTACTTGGACTTCTAACTTAGACCCAAACAATAACAATAATAATAATAATAATAATAATAATAATAATAATAATAATAATAATAATAATAATAATAATAATAATAATAATAATAATAATAATAATAATAATGATGATGATGATGATGATGATGATGATGATGATGATGATGATAAATAGACAATTAAACTGTTTGACATGCCTAGCAATAAATTTTTATATTAGTTAGTTTTATAGTGCTCAAGTAGAATTATTATGAATTAAAATGGCGAAATCTATTTTAGTATGTAACCGATATAAAATGCGCATGCAAATAATATATAAATAACTTAAATAAATATTTTAATAAATAAGAATATGATTAATTCAATAAGATAGAGACATTTGCAAAGAAAATATCATTGATTGATTAATTTTGAATAAAACAAATTGAGCAATAATTATAAGTCTAAATTGTACTTAAAATACCATACTAAATATTCTTACATCATTAATGATATTAGAAGCTCAAGTAAACAATTTGAAAGAAAGGAGGGCCAAAATTGGATGTCAACAGGCCTGATTCCTGTAAAACCAGGGATATGTAGGCAGCTCAAAGACAAGAGTCCGGCCTATATCATTCAAAACATCCCATTCGGTCAAAATTGGCCATCATTTCTTTACCCGAAAACTCTTTCATCCTTCCCGGGTAAAGAGGGGCAGCTGTTGATACCCAATTTTTCTCTATAATATTTTTAAAATGCATATATACCTTCAAAACTATGCATTAGCATCAGTGGATATTTTTTCATAGCTTCCATATTTTTAAATTAATTTATTCTAGTATTTTATTTATATAAATGATTATAAAATTGCATCACAAATGGCTCTATAATATTTCATTGATTTAATTTTGCTATTTATAGCCATATTAAGTTCCATTTATTTCACAAATGGCCAGATTTACACCTTTTGGTTATAATTGCATTGATTTTGCAATTATAGCCCACGTACACATCACTGCATGATTTTACCAGAAATTGGTCCCTTATATTTTTAAAATATTAAATAATTATTTGAAGCACTTCTATGCATGAAAATTATTTTTTCTCATTGTTAATTATTTTATAAAATAATTTGTGTTCAATTATTTGGGTATTTAACAAATTGCCTTTTAATTTCTCTAATTTTCGGACCTAAATATCAGCCCAATTCACCCCTGGCCCAATTTCAATTAAACCCGACCCAGTCCCCCCTAATCCTGACCGTTGATCTTTGAGATCAACGACCCGTATTTGTTCTTACCATTTTAATTCCAAACGATCCCCCTCTAACCTAATTCATTTCCCACCATACTCCGCCGCCCTCCGTTCCATTCTCTCTTAAATGCTCTCTATCTGAACCCTAATCCTTAAGTGCCGTCACCGGCTCACACCACCATTCGATGATGTTTCTTCGTCATCTCAAGCCTATACTGGACTCCTACTTGCTATGGTTCATCAGTTTCTTAGATCCTTGAGAAGATCTCAAGGGACCTAGGCGGTCTAGCTTGCACCTGTGATTTCTTTGCATGTTTCAGGCCGTTTGCTCGACCATGAGTAAGAAACCTTTCTTATTTTGCTATGAACCCGTGGTTTTCTAGGCCTATGTTCTCGTCTCTGTTATGCTTTCTAAAAAACCCTAATTTATTATCTCCGATCTTCTCAGGTCTGTATAGATCTGAGACGAATCGAGCAACTCTTACATGTTTTCCTTGAAAGTTTCTGGTTTTCAACTGATTTCCCGTTTTCCTAAACTAGGGTTTACCCTAAGTCATCTTCTCAAAAGGTTTTTCTGATTTTTGAACGCTTAGTTGTTTGTTCTTAAGTGTTCTTGACTGATTTATGCTAATGTTGCATAAGCCCTAGTTGATTTATGCTAAAACTCTAACTGTCTGATGTTTTGCTTCGATTCTGAGGTTTTCAAAGTTACTAGTCGTATTGGTTCATTCTATATTCTGATTTACACCCTTTTCCTTAGTCAAATTCCTTGCTTTGTGATTTTTATCCTAATTAATCTCTATTAGGGTTTTTGAATTATTTTCCGTCTAATTTCTCTGTGTTCCTAAAGTTTTACTTAGCCTATTTTGTTTATGGAAACTGATATGTTCTTTCCAGAATTATTGAGTGATTTGCTCTGTTAAAAATTCTTATGCATGATTCTTGATTATTTTCCTTGTTTATGACTTTAATTAGTCTTCTTGCCTTATTTAATTGCCTGTAGTATCTACTGATTCCTTGCACGATTATTTCCTTAATTAGATTCCGAATCATTCACTCTTTACCTAAATCTGATTTGAATTTCTTTCCTTAAATATTTCATGTCCTTACCGTTGGTTAATTACCCTTTAATTAAGGGAAGACTATGCTGATTTTTCGTGTAATTGATTCTGTGATCTTCCCTTGATTAACTGAAGTTGGTACTGTTTTATTTACCCTACTCTTAAACTACTATATAAACTCCTCTGTTTGTGATAACTCTTGATCTAGCTAGCTGAAAGCCAAGGCTAGATATTGGAACTACACCTGCTTTATATTCCGCACTCTTTTCTTCAACTGGTATGTCTCTAGTTAAATTTTGAAACCCAAACTCTATGTGTTTTATTCCTGCAATAGTTCATTGACTATGAATTCAACCTGTCTTCATGTTTACTTCTTTGCTTAGCATGTCTAAATTCTGTCCTGTTCAATGTATAGCTAGTATGTCTACACTTCACCTGGTTATCTGATACTTGACCAGCCTGTTTGTTGATTTCTGTTTAATCCCTTAACTATGTGATCATGTTGGTTACCTAATGCATGTGATTGACCCTACTTGTGTGTCTGATTCTGTCCACTACATCCTTGTTCCATTTCTTAATTGCCTATTATCCTGGTTAATTTGTTAAAGCTATAAAGCTCCTAAGTGTTCTATGCATATTGTTGTCTCTATGCCTCCCTGGACCCTGTTCATGTATCCTCAATGAGATTCCTATATGTTCCCAATCCCTTTCACCTCTGTGTGCAAACCTGCTTGCTAAGTTCCTGTGAATTTGAGTATTCTATGATTGATTGGTTGTTCACTGAATTTGCTATCTTCAGAACTGATTTCAAAATGTTATTAGTATTCTTCTAAAAACTGGTTTTAAATTCTTAGCATTTTCTTAAAACTGGTCTATTTTAGAAAATCTTTTTCACTCCTAGAAGTTATCTCCACACTGTTTTTCACTAAGTCTTTCAAAACTAAGTCAAGCACTCTCACTTACTCTTAGATTATTAAGTTCTGCCCCTCTGGTATGTGTACTGCTTAGGGATCCTTGAGATCTCTCTGAACTCTGGCACACCAGGGCTGGCTCTTCCACACTGCACATAACTAGTCCCTATTTGAGAAAAGTCTTGGTGTGAGCACTGCCCGGGATCCTTGAGGTCCTTAGGGAACTCTGACACACCTGGACACTTGATGGCTATGAGATTTCTAGGCATTTGAGATTACATTGAAGGCCTGGTACTCCCAGGTTTATTTTGAGCCTGCTTCAGGCTCCCTATAGTTCAGTTTACATCTCATTTATGTAATTTACTCAATCCTGGTCTGTAATAATCCTTTGTAGACAGATATTGGGGTAACTAGTAAAAAAAAAAGGGAGGTAGCTATATGATTCTATGGGGTAAACTGGGTAGAAATCATGTTTTAGGTTTTATATTATGTTGAGTTGTTGTAGAAATCATGTTCTAAGTTTGTGTGATGCATTAGATATCATGCTTTAGGATTGCTATGATCATTCTCATTAAACCAGGTTAAATTTGTGCATTAGATACTCTGTCGTAGGACAATCATGTTTACTGCTTCTGCATATTATATGTTATAGTTCATCACTTCACTTCTGATTCTGCATAAGTAGCTATCACTTAGAAATCCTGCCCTTAAGTTACTAATACTGTTTAATAAAATTACCTTCTCCATGTGCATTAGAGATCCTATTTTAGGACTGCATGTGCATTTGCCTTGAAACATGTCGCTTAAATAAATAGGTTAAAACAGCCCTACGCATAGATATTATATTCTGGTATGAATCAGTATAAAATCACCTGCTATAATATTCATCACTTAGATCAGCATGCCTATAGGATGAAATGACTTCAATTTGTTTAAGTAGTTGCCAGATTATGATTGCATATACACGCCCAGGCAAGCCTTAGGCCGTTAAATAACTGTGAAATCAGGTTCTGTTTATGTGTGAAATTGTATAGGCTTTAAAACCAGTAGGCAAGCTGGTTAGGATTCTTCCACTTCCCTTAAAACAAACGCTGCATATTCTGTATCTGTAATGTTCATCCAGATATCATGTTCCTAGGCTTTCTGAATTTCTTTAAAATTAGCTGTTTGAGACGTGCTGCTTATTTGCCTATGTATATGTAGAGGTAAACATGAGCCTTCTATCTGTTTCTTATTTGACAGTCCTACGTGTTTTTTGTCGCCTAGATTTTTTCCTTTTAAACACCTTATGATTGTCTAGAACTGCCTAAGTCTAGAGGTCCTAAACTCCTCCGGGACCACAAGGTAGGGACGGGTAACAGCACGCTTAGGGGTTGTTAATCAAATTCGCTTATATAACCACTAAGGGGAGGGTAATGGGTAGTAAAAGGATATGATGACCTGTGCGCTAATGTCACATGTAGCCCCTCTAGTTGAGGAGGATTACCGGGCATTGCACAGATTGATCCTATAGGCTAATCAACTTATGAATTCCCTTTCCCAATTCACATATATGTTTAAACTGCCTAAGCTTCTTTTATTTACATATATGTGTTTAAACTGTCTAAACTTCTTTTACTTACATGTGTGCGCTTGGACCATATAAACTTCTCTTATTTGCAAATATGTGCTGAGATCGCTTACTTGTTAAATGACTAATTCACATAGTTTAAGTTCGGCCGGTGTCGATACCCAATTTTTCCCTATAATATTTTAAAATGCGTATATACCTTCAAAACTATGCATTAACATCAATTGATATTTTTTTCATAAATTCTATATTTTTTAACTAATTTATCGTAGTATTTTATTTACATAAATAATTACAAAATTGCATCACAAATGACTTTATAGCATTTCATGACTTAATATTGCTATTTATAGTCATATTAAGTTTAAATTATTTCACAAATGGCCAGGTTTACACTTTCTGGTTACAATTGCAATAACTTTGCAATTATAACCCATGCATACATTATCACATTATCTTGCTATAAAATGGCTCACTGTATTTTTAAAATGTTAAGTAATTATTTTAAAATATTTTTATGCATGAAAATTATTTCTATAATCTGCTAATTATTTTATAAAATATTTTTCATAAATTATTTGGAGTATTTAATAAATAGCCTTTTTATTCCCAAACCTAACCCCTTTAAAACCAGCCCAAAACCCCCCCTTAATATTAACCCAAAAGCCAGCCCAAAACCCCTTAGGCCCAATCTGCATACACCCGACCCAATAGCCCCGTTTAATCGTGGTCGTTGATCATTTCGATCAACGGTCCACAATTAAACCTACCATAATTAACCCCCTATCCTACCTTAACCCTCTCATTCTCTCCAGTCCCGCCGCCCTCTGTTCCCTTCTCTCTCAAACGCTCTCGAACGGAGCCCTAATTTCCCCACCGTCACCGACTCTCACTACCATTCTATGATGTTTCTTCGCCGTCTCAAGCCTCTACTGGCCTCCTACTTGCCATGGTTCATCAGTTTCCTAGATCCTTGAGAAGATCTCAAGGGACCTAGGCGGTCTGGTTAGCACCTTTGATTTCTTTGCCTGTTTCAGGCCGTTTGCTCGACCATGAGTAAGAAACCTTTCATATTTTGCTACGAATCTATGGTTTTCTAAGCCTATGTTCTCGTCTCTGTTGCACTTTCTAAAAATCCTAATTGTTGATCTCCGATATTCTCAGATCTGTACAGATCTGAGATGAATCGAACATATTTCACATGTTTTCCTTGAAAGTTTTCTGGTTTTCAACTGATTTCCCGTTTTTTCCTAAACTAGGGTTTATTATAAGTCATTTTCTCAATGTCTTTCTGATTTTTAAATGTTTAATCGATTATCCTTTAGTGTTCTTGACTGATTCACGCAAAAGTTGCTTAAACCCTAGTCGATTTATGTGAAACTCTGATTTTCTGATTTTTTGCTTCGATTCTGAGTTTTCGATGTTACCAGTTGTGTTGATTCACTCTGTATCTTTGACCTACACGATTTTCCTTTGACAAATGCATTGCTCTGTGATTTTTGGCCTAACTAATCTCTATTAGGGTTTTCGAATCAATTTTCCGGTTAACTTCTCTATGTTTATACAGTTTTACTTAGTCTAGTTTATTTATGGGAATCGATATATTCTTTCAGAATTGTTGTTAATCTTGTTGATTGATTTGTTCTGTTAAGAATCTGTACTCCTAAGTCTTGCCTGTTTCTACGATTGCGACCCTAATTAGTTGTTCTTGTCTTATTTGATTGCTGTATATTTACTGATTCCTTTACATGATTCTTCCCTTAATTAAACCCCTGATTATTTTATTCTGAAGTTCTTTATTTGGTTTGATTTGAACTCCTTTCCTTAATTAGACCTCTGATTCTGTACTCCTTTATTTAGCCTGATTTGAACCTCTTGCCTTAATTAGTTCCTGTCATTACCGTTGTCTAATTGCCCTTAATTAAGGGGAAGACTGTGTTGAACCTCTTTGTGTGATCGATTCTGTGATCCCTTAATTTCTGACTATTGATTCCTTTACCTTATTTGCTCTACTGTTGAACATCAGTCCATAACACACACATACATTTAAACTTTTCTCCTTCTTTGCTACTTGTGCTACTTGTGCTATTGTGGGTCTAGCCGGCTGAAAGCCAAGGCTAGACAGTGGAACTGGACCTATTTCTTTCATATTCTGCATTTCTCTTACTTGGCTCGTATGTCTCTAGTTAAATTTTGAAACCCAAACACTATGTGTTTCATTCCTGTACTAGTTCATTGACTATGAATTCAAACTGTCTTCCTGTTTACTTCTTTGCTTAGCATGTCTAAATTCTGTCCTGTTCAATGTATGATTAGCATGTCTACACTTCACCTAGTTATCTGATACTTAACCAGCCTGTTTGTGAATATCTGTTTAATCCCTTAACTATGTGATCATGTTGGTTATTTGATGTATGTGATTGGCCCTGCCAGTATATTTAATCCTGTTCAAGACATGTCCTGCTTTCTATATTATATCTGTGATCTATGTCTTAATTGTTTACTATCCATGACTAACCTGCTACGTCTCTAAGACCCTAAGTGTTTTATGTATTTGTTGTTTGTATGTTTCCTCTATACCCCATCCATGTACCCCCAATGTGACTCTTATGTGTCCCCAATCCCTTTATCCCTGTGTGAGATCTATTTGTTGAGTGTTTTGAATCTGGATGTTTTAGGACCAATTGATTGTTTGCTATTTTTTTTTCAAAAAAATGTTTTGGTACTCTTCTCAAACTGTTTTTCACTACCAAACAAGTTTCTATTCAGAAAACCTTTTCACTCTTAGATTCATCTCTATACCGTTTTCACAATATCGTTCAAACTGTGTCAAGCACTCTCACTTTACTCTTAGATTATTAAGTTCTTCCCCTCTGGTATGTGTACTGCTTAGGGATCCTTGAGATCTCTCTGAACTCTGGCATACTACGGCTGGCCCTTCCACACTGCACATGACCAGTCCCTATTTGAGAAAGGTCTTGGTGTGAGCACTGCCCGGGATCCTTAAGGTCCTTAGGGAACTCTGACACACCGGGACACTTGTTGGCTATGAGATTTCTGGGCATTTGAGACTACACTGAAGGCCTGGTACTCCCAGGTTTATTTTGGGCCTGCATCAGGCTGCCGATAGTCTAATTTATATTTCATTTATGTAATTTATGCAATCCTGGTCTGTAATAATTCTTTGTAAACATATATTGGGGTAACTAGTGAAAAAGGGAGGGTAGCTATATGATTCTGTGGGGTAAACTGGGTAGAAGCCATATTTTAGGTTCTACATTATGTTGAGTTGCTGTAGAAATCATGTTCTAGGTTTGTGTGATGCATCAGATATCATGTTTTATGATTGCTATGCTTATTCACATTAAACCATGCTAAATTTGTGCATTAGATACCCTGTCTTAGGACAATCATGTTTACTGCTTCCGCATGTTACATGTTATAATTCATCACTGCACTTCTGATTCTCCATAAGTCGATATCACTTAGAAATCCTGCTATTATGTTAATAATACTGCTTAAATAAATGACCATCTCTATGTGCATTAGAAATCCTGCCTCAGGACTCTGTTTGCATCTGCTTTAAATCATGTCTGTATCGCCTAAATAAACAATTGTCTATGAAACGGTTTTAAACAGTCCCAACACATAGATATCATGTCCTACTGTCAACATGCCTAAAATCAGTTTCTGTCATTTAGATCAGCATGCCTATAGGACTAAATAACTTCAAGCTATTTAATTAATTCCCAGATTATGACTGCATATAGACACACGCCTAGGCAAGCCTTAGGCCATTAAATAATTGTGAAATCAGGTTCTGTTTATGTGTGAAATTGTCCAGGCATAACGGGCTATAAAACCAGTAGGCAAACTGGTTAGGATTTTGCCACTTCCCTTAAAACAAACGATGCATGTTGTGTTCTGTAATGTTCATCTAGATATCATGTTCCTAGGTTTTCAGAATTTCTTTCAAGAACAGTTTTTTGAGACGTGCTGCTTATTTGCCTATGTATATGTGGAGGTAAAGATGAGCCTTTATCTGCTTCCTCAAATTGACAGTCCTATATGTTATTTGTTGTCGCCTAGACTTTTGCCTTTTAAACACCTTAGGATTGTCTAGAACTACCTAAGTCTAGAGGTCCTAAACTCCTCCGGGACCACAAGGAAGAGACAGGTAAAGCACGCTTATAGTTCGTTAATTAAACTCGCTAATAACCACAGGGGAGGGTAATGGGTAGTAAAAGGATATGATGACCTGCGCGCTGATGTCACGTGTAGCCCTTCTAGTTGAGGAGGATTACCGGGCATTGCACAGATTGATCCTATAGGCTAAACAACTTAGGACTTCCCCTTCCCAATTCACATGTGTTTAAACTTTCTAAATTTCTTTTTCTTTACATATATGTGTTTAAACTGTCTAAACTTCTTTTCCTTTACATATATGTGTTTTAAACTGTATAAACCTCTTTTACTTTCATATATGTGCATTGGACCATCTAAACCTCCTTGATCATATATGTATTTAGACTGTGTAAACTACCTTTATTTGCAAATATGTGCTAAGACTGCTTACTTGTTAAATGACTAATTCACGTAGTTTAAGTTCGCCCGGGACCCACTATTTTGGACCGCGAGGGGTGCCTCACACATTCCCCTCAAGGTTATTTCGAGCCCTTACCTGATCTCTGGTAATGCAAACTGGTTACATGAGCCCTTAATCCGTTAGGTGGCGACTCTTCAAACACCTGATTCCTAAAAGGAAAAGAGTTGTTCCCCGATGAGTGTCGAAACCCGGACTTCCCCGTGAAGGAAAAATGGGGCGAGATAGCATGGCGACTCTGCTGGGCATGTCTTTAGGCTCTTACCATAACGGACTTATTTTTGAATGTGTCTTAAACATGCTTTATCCCATGCACCCTCCCCCGTTTTTGGATTTAACTACTTATTTATGATTTCTTTCACTTCCTGAAACTGATTTATCTCTTTGTTTTCTTTCCCCATAACTATCTTTCAATTATTTAAATACTGCATTTACCATTTTTTTAACATGCAAATACTTGACAACATGCTATTTATTGTTGCATAAATCATGCTCCACATCAACTCCACTCGTGCGTATCAAATCCTATAGCAACGCTTGATGAGTGGTTGCGCTCTTCCAATTTATTACCCTTAAATTCGGAAAGGCTTATTTGCGGTAAAACTAGCTGATCAGCGGTGCAGTCGACGGTTCCGTTCCTTTCCCCCTCAAGTTGTCCGCTTGAGGGTACCAGTCTAGACCCCTATAGTAACCTTACTCTTATTGTAATTGTGCATGCATCATGGTCAAACCTAGTCGTATTAATATGTTGTCCACATAATAATCCTTTAAGACGAGCCTTATCCAAAGTCCACCGGGGTTTCCATAATCCCAACGGACATAACCACGTTCTGTGCATTAGTTTGGAGAACTAAATGCCAATATGCTAATCATGAATGTACAAATAGTCGAGTCTTGTGGGGGAAAGGGACTTAACCTTTCGTTTTATAGAAAATGAGGCACGAGGTCACCAGATTCGGCATGGTCAGCAACATTCCACCATTGCTACTAGATTGGCGGGAGGATCTTTCCTCAAGTGACAAGAAACACGTGAGAAAGCACTTGGGCAATTTACCTTCTCTACAAGACATTCAGCCAAACAATATGCTGATCGAGGCTGCAACTTTGTTCTGGGACAGTGAAAGGGCTGTGTTCCGTTTCGGGGATATGGAAATGACACCACTCTTAGAAGAAATTGGGGGACTTGCGGGACTGACTTGAGATAGCCCTGGGTTGTTGGTACCAAAGAACCGTACTGGTAAAGGGTTCCTAAAGATGATGGGGCTAAAGAAAAATGCTGACTTGGAATGCCTGAAGAAATCCTACATACCCTTTGAATACCTGTATGAGAGATATGGCCATAGCAAGTCCTACGGTACCTTCCATGACGAGCTTTCTATCACTTCTCTAGGACACATCCACCGCAGAGTGTTCGTGTTCATCGTGTGCTTCTTGGGCCTGATAGTGTTCCCGATGAAAAGGGGAAGAATCCATACTAGATTGACCATGGTCGCCAAGACTTTGATGGAAGGGATCAATGGACAATCATACACTATAGTCCCCATGATCATAGCCGACATCTACAGGGCTCTGGAGCGCAGTCAAAGGGGGATCAAACATTTCGAGGGTTGTAACGTATTGCTGCAATTATGGTTATTAGAACATTTTCAAAGGGGCCAGTATCGCCAAGAACTTCCGGGAAGGGCTTGGAACGACCATATTGCCTTCCACCACCCCAAGTGGATGACTTACATTCCGGACAGGTTTGCTCAGCCGGAAAGTGCCAAAGAGTGGGTAGAGTTCTTCGACAATCTGACCGAGGAACAAGTACAATGGATGTTTGAATGGTTCCCAACAGACGAGTTCATCATCCGATCCAGGGACGCTCCACACTTAGTGCTGATTGTGTTGAGGGGAATATACCCTTATGTCCCTATCCGAGTTATGAGGCAAGAGGGCAGGAAGCAGGTTGTACCAAGGGTTGCCAAGATGAGTCACTTCAGAGCAGACTTTCAGGACGAAGACGTCCCTTACAATTGCCAAGCTCAACACATGTGGCACTGCAAGATCATTGTGGAAAAGAACACCATTGAGCCAGACAGGTATCACGCTGGGTATGAACCTCTCTACCCAACATGGTTAGAAGACAACCTAAAGGGGATGGTGAGGCCAGGAGCTGGTCGAGGGAATAGGATCATAGATGAAGATGCTGAGGCTCAAGTCAAATACAACAGACAGGGTCCACGACTCTGAGAATGAGCACCGGGAAATACATGAGACAAATATGAGGCTGATCAACAAATGGAAGGAAATGGCTGTCACTTCCAACATAAGGTTGGAGTATCTGGAGCGAGGTTTAGTGGAGCTGGAGGGAAAAATCATAAAGAGGATTGAGGATTGCCAGAATGCTGAAGGAAGCGAAGGAGGACATTTGGCTAGAGCCTACCTACTGCTGGGTCTGCGCGAGTTGGGAAACCTGTATGATGGAGTCAGGAAGATTGAATCTGGGGAAGGTCCTTCTGGGACCAAGTAGGCTAGATTTATTCGCTTTCCTAAATGTAATAAGGCCAAGTGCCAATAGTGACTTACCTTTTTCTATTATCTTAGTGTCATTTTGGGATTCGTCTATTTTTATATTAATGAAATGAGGCATTTATTGGCATCTAAAGTTCTGCAAATCAACTTGTCGCTTGGCCTACCTCGGGCACAACGAGGCTCCCAAATTAGGACGCGAATTTCATCTTTCCGCAATACATGTTTAAATACTGCAAGTACTCTTTTCAGAATCATTACTGACTTGGCTACCTTTTATTTTTCTTTCTTTCTTTTCGATTATTCCCATTCCCCAAAAAGGTTGGTTCGCACATACTGGCATCATCAGCATATCACACAAGATCTAGAGGCCCTCCACCTCCTCCTCCTCCAAGTAATACGAGAAGCAAATGGAAGGCTAAAATGGACGACTTAAGTGGTGTTCGAAAGGAAAATGCGGAGAATGCAGAAACTTCACATGGTCGGAGTACTCCGGCACCAAATGATTTGGTTTTACGGTTGGAACAAAAGATACTAGAGCCACAGGGAGAACTTGAGCAGGTCCGCAACTTAGCAAACCTATCCCTCACCTTGAATGTCCCCGATGTCAACCAACAAAACACCAAAAACCCAGCACCTCCCCAAAATCAACTGAACCAACACCCA
>NW_017676467.1:0-44358 GCF_001879085.1 Nicotiana attenuata
CCCTTTCTCCTTTTTTGTTACCACATTCTTCCTTTACCATTCCATAGTTACCTCTTCATCTTTGGCGTGTTTTCACATCATCAATGACCCTTACTCGGCTTATGTAACCCTTCTATACTGGGGATAATTGAATTCCTTATGCACAAGGGTGACACCTAGAATAATTGGCATACTTATTCCCTTAAGCTTAACTCTGCTCACAATGCTTGCTCTAGGGAAGCATCTTACTGAATTACCTTTAAAGGTTATTCTTCTGTTGTCCATTCTATTAATGCCGGAATGCAATCTCTAAAATTCTCATGATGCCAACTATTATTAAATCATTCGATCCCCAATTCATGTTCAATTTATCTTGTTCACCAGCCCATACTTATTTCTATTACTCCAGGGTCTAACTTTTTCCTTCTGGTAATCACGTCGGAGTCACCAACTCATTTCTTGAAATGGGGATATGACTTTATGGCTTATACTCTTTTATTGCGTCAAGGCCTGTGACCTCTTGTCTTTCCCTTCACTTGGCTGTAGACTCTGTCATCCTGTCATATTTTGATTTACTATTATCACCGATTTATCACATCTTACTCATAATATTTCATTTACTCTCTTTTTATCCTCCGACTAATATTTCTATCTATCACTTTATTTTGAAAACTTCAACAAAACGTCCTTTCACTTTTAGCTCCCCTTGTTTCATCTCACTGGCTCTTCGGGATGCCTAAAATTCTCTCTCTCTCTCTCTAGGGGCAGGAGTCATACTAAGGTAAATATTTATCCCTTTTTGGATTCCACTGCCTATCTTCTGAAATTTCTAAATATTCTAGTATTCATATCTGATTGCACTATTCTAGAGTTCATCATCTGGGTGTCTCACAAGGAGATCTATTACCACATCTGCACTACCCTTCGGAAATGTTAGCTAATGATAACAATCCATCCATAATTTTTGGTTACCCTAATCCCAGCTTGATCCTCATATTACATCATTCTCTTAAATTATATTTGTCAGCTCCCATAGGGCATAATTGAGATGGGTGTGGTCAATTGTATATAACTCTATTACTGTTCAAGGTAACTCAGAATGCATGTATTTCTCTGCCTGAATTGTAAATACTGAACCTTCATTAACTGGTACCTCGTAACCTTCGCCACCTTGCTTCTTTTATTTGTTGAAACTTGTATCTACCTTCTGATTCTCTTGTTGCTTTTTACCATATGGGTGGATAGATATCCATGCCTTGGGGCTCCTTCTCAAGAAGCTCACACATCTTAGTAGACACATGATCTGCTGAAGAACTTATATTTACTCATCATTAGTGTGATGCAAAATCGAGTTCCTCTAACTCAGCTCTTCCAGAGCCACATTCAATCTCTAACCAACTATCTTTCTCGATGTAGGTATCATTGTATTACGGATAAAATAGAATTTAGAAGTTTGAATTCTTACAACTGAGCTCTACCACACGATCTAGAGAAAGAAGAAAGAGTGACAGTCCTAAATGCCTTGTAGCCTCCTGCTTATAAGTGTGGTGCACGACACACCCATAAACAAGACTCTACTAGACACGGCTTGTAGACTCCCTAGGACAGAACTGCTCTGATACCACTTTTGTCACGACCCAAACCGGATGGGCCGCGATGAGCACCCGGTGCCTTACTCAACCGAGTACCAACATAACATATCTTTCTTATCATACTATCATGGTAAATGAGCTAGAAAACTCGTCATGAGATAACAAGAATAAAACATAGGGGAATACTCAACATATGACGACCCACCATGATACGCAAACTTATACATGTGACATACGGGCCTATAAGGCTGACATGACCATTTGTAAACTCAAAACATAAGCCAAAAAGGCCATACAAGTATCCATACACCTGACATCTTTCTACAAGCCTCTAAGAGTACCTAATATCATAAAGGTCGGGACAGGGCCCCGCCATACCAATCAATACATATCCAAAGCATACTGACCAAATAGGCAACTCCGAAGCAAGTGGAGTGCACCAACACCTTCCGCTGAACTGATAGCCTACTTGGAGGAATGTCAACCTGTCTATCGGGACCTGCGGGCATGAAACGCAGCATCCCCATGCAAAAGGGACGTCAGTACGAATAAAGTACCGAGTATGTAAGGAAGAAAAACATAAATAAGAACAACAATGTAAAGAGAGATAGAGGAGATACAACCTGTAACATCTGAGTGCCTCTGGGGGCCACTGAAATGCATAATACATATATATACATAAAATTTTTAAAAAAACATACGCCTCTGTGGGCATCATCATCATCATATCGTATCCGGCCTCAAAGAGGACTCGGTAAAAACATACTCGGCCATCATAAGGCTCGGTAGAATCGTACCCGGCCACGTGGAGCTCGGTAAACCCAACTGATCAGTGGTTGCACAATAGGTGCCATACCCGGCCGACTATAGCGCGGCTCGGTAGAGTAAAGTAGATACATATATAATGCATGCTGGACTCATGGAGTCACGTTCTAAACCTTTTGTAGTGACATAAGGTCATTGCACCATCGATTAACATTATGGACATCATACCATCAATATGAACTTCACTAGGACTCAAGAATCATATATACTTTCTTGGAATAACTTTGTAAGGAAAGAATAACATGGATAACCTTAGTTGCTAGGAGTAGATTCATTATGAAATAGCGTATCGTTTATGTTCGTTTCACTTTAGATCATGCCAAAAGAATGAAGGAAGAGCCTTAACATACCTTGTATATTCTTCCCAACCTCAAGCTATGCAATTTCACGGGTCCTTAGTCTATAATAAGAGAAATGACACTCTCGTTATCGTATAAGCGTCGTAACTATTATGTATCGACCACAATCTATTTTACAATAAAATGGACAACACCTCCCCTATATATATGACTTCACACTAGTCAAAACAATCACAAACAGCCCAACATACCCCTATCACTTCATACACAACAGGACAATCATAATAGTGTCAAACAATCCGAAAATGTTACGATGAACGACCAACAAACAACCTTGCCATTATGTGGTGTTTCTCCACACACTTCCTCCTCTCAACTCCATAAAAACAGTAGTAAAAGAGACAACCCAATACCAACACGAAACAGCCCAAAAACAGTCCCACAAGTTCATCAACTCAAACATAATTTTTCGGTTTACTTAAACACGTTTCGACTTGTCTTTTCTTTCAAATTGAGAAATACAACCAAAAGTATATCATTACACCTCTTATCCAATAAACCAGCCATGAATTTAACTTAAAAATAAGTTCACAACCAGCCAACCATTGCACAAGATCAAACAACATACCATTCTTCCGAAACTAGCTAGGTCTATTCTTTACGATCGAGTTACAACTTGCAAACGCATAGATAATGGAAGGAGAAGCATAAACTTACCTTGTACTGAGTATCACCCACGAAACCTGGTCCTTTTTCATCAAAAATAAGTTCCTCAACACGGATACAAGAAGGAGAAAGAGAAACTAGCATGCTGTCCGGACTTTTCAGCACTAGAATCACGTCGTAACACCCGGAATACCCTAGGGTTTGTGTGGGATTTTTGGGGAGGAGTTGCAGGGGTTCAATTAGGTTTTCAAAGTCTGGAAGATGGGTGAAGTAATTGAGTTTATAATCCTTTAAATGTCCCCTCTTGGCCGACTTTAGGAGGTTTAATTGAGACCTCTCCTTTTGGCAAGTAGGTGATGCACCTACTTGTCACCTACCAGTCTGAGCTGTCTCACGAAAATACAAATATCTCTCTACTCCAATATCGTATCAACAAAAGGTTTATTGCATTAGAAACTAGACTCATAGATATTTAATTTGATAGGTATATCATCCCCTAATTCCAAGTATATTGGGAGAAAAACTCAGTTACATTTGACCTAATTTTCAGCACATTTATGAATGGAACTTGTGATGACCTTTTTCCAACTTTTGTTCCACAACTCGCTGGACTTCAAAACATAACACCAACTATCGTACGACTAAAATAACTCATAATATAATCTCCTTATAATGTTAATAACCCTAGTATCACCCCAAAAGTACATGGTAAAACATTCCAACTTGTCGACTTTCGACTAAAACTTATTTTCTTCAATTCGTTTAGCTTCTAAGCCTTCAAACCCTCTTGCTACTTGGTACTAATGATCTTAAATATTTGTAACCTCCACGTTAACATGATGAACTAACTTTGTAAACTTTTAAAAGATGATTCCCTTTCTGAGCTTACATTAATTGACTTATGATGTACTCTTACGTACGAAAATACGGGGTGTAACATTAATTAACGAAATGAATAGGAAGATGCTGATTTTTATGTGTAAATGTTTAATTGTATTTAGGTTGTTGGTGGTTGTATTTTTTGTTTGGCAGGTGGTGCAGTATAAAAAGCAGCATTGTGCACAAAAATAATTTCCAGATTTTCCACGGAATTGCCACTGATTCCGTGGGAAGGTTCGTCACTTTAGTTGCAAAACTTGCATATTTCCCATTGATATCGGTGGGAAAGTTCATACTTTTATTCTGGTAGAATTAACACATTTCACACGGATATCTTTTTTTTTTTTATTTATTTTTTATTTTTTTTTAGCAAATCCACTAGGCAGGTGCCTAGGGCTTGTTTTATTATTACTAAAAAGCAAAAAAGGAACCACATAGGATGAGTACAAATAAGGGGGACAATAGCACTAGTAGTGTTGCCTCTATGCCTTGGCCATATAATCACTCCTTTGCGCCTCACAATGCCCATATGGCAGCCTCATGTAGAGGAATCATGGTGTAGCTGCCGGCAAAGTCTCACGAGGGCATATAATCTCATGGCCATCTGGATATCTTTCCAAAGGCATAGGACCAGTGCAACACAAACTAGGCTAAACCTTACCTTACTAATCCTATTGAGGCAAATAAAAAGCCTCACCTACTAACATGCATGTAAAAAGAAAGAACTAGCTAGAACTAGATATTCTTTGATCATCACAGAGTTTATAACATACTCTGTGATGATATTACATAGAACTATGCTAATGTGATGGTATAGTAAAAATATGTAGAAATAACAGTAATGTTCTCTCTTCTCTAATGTTGTGAAATCTTCAAATTGTATCCTCTTGTCTTCATCCTCTACCTTTTTAAAAATGTCTTCAAACGTCATGCTTTCTTGTTTGGACGATTGGACTTTGTGGATATAGTTTGGGTGGCCTGTTTTTGTTTGGCAACTCTCATTCGAAGTCGCCTTAAATTTGCATCTTCATTCACCCTGCCGTCCCAACTTTTATCCCTTGTACGAGACTTCTTACTTTTTTCACTATGCATTGGTAATAAATCACCTTTTCTTGCTGCCTCTGCCCGGCATTGATTTAGAATATCATCTTCCTCCCCTTCTTCATTTGTATATCTGCCCACAATAACTGGATTTGGCATGTGTTGAGCAAGACCTTGTGTCACCAAAGTGTTTCCATCCTGAGAATTAGTCACAATTGCCTTGCTTTGTTGTTGTTCTGTGATTTGCATTTTATCTCTGCTTCTACTCGCACGACCAGTGCTGCCAGCAATAGTATTAAGAGATTTTACCGGATTTGCACTTACCATTGCATCCAAGAGCTTTCTTTCATCTACTGAAATAGCTGGGGCAGTTGTCACAATTTGCTGCTGTCTAGTTTTTGGTGTTACTGCTGCTCCTCGATCATCAGTAGGAATTGCAGCTGAGATGCTTGGATTAGGCTGCTGCTGCTGCAGACTAGATGTACATACTACTGCATTTTGGTTTGTAGTTTCAACTGGAACTATCTGCTTGGAGGGTGTTGCTGCACTGTGAACCAACCTTCCAGCTACTGCATTATGGCTAGCAGTAGTTGGAGAGTTTCTGGGTATAAACAATGGTGCATTGAGATTTAATTTAGTCTTGGAGCCTGTTACTGGTGCCTTTGACTTTGGTATTGGCTCTAACTCTTCTCCTGCACTCTCCTGTTCACCTTCGTGCTCAGCTTCTTCAGAAGAGTATCCAACAAAACCATCACCCCAGTCCTCTTAATCGTCCTCCTCACGTTGGTCTCTCCACAGCTTAGAGTTGATAACCATCCCTCTCACCTTATCTTGGATAATTTCATTATTGTTCCCAGTTGACACAATATGCTGCCCAGATTCACCTTCAAACTCCCCATATGATTCAAACGATTGAGAAGGTACATCAAATACGAAGGTGTTTAAGGTGACTAATGGTTGTTTAGCCATGGTATTATTCATCACATTTCTTTTTGAGCATCTTTGATGATTTGTTCGACTTGGGGATTGGTAAATTGTAGTATAGGTGCACTGGAGTTATGGGCTTGGACATTTGTTAGTTCATTCTCCAGATTTTTGTTTGAGTTATTTCGTCGAACACCCAATTTTCCAATCAAATCTAGACTGCCTTGGCCTCCTCGTTCATTACTGGGCATTGGAATAAGTTGTTTACATACCACTATCATGTAAACCTGTTGCTTCACCTTCAGGGTCCCCAGCAGCAGCAAAAGCCTCGAAAGTATTTGAGCTTGAACCAACATTGAAGTCAATTCATCGAACACTTTTGTTCTGATATTTTGGTGAGACCTGCTTCTTTGTAGGAGATTTCCTAGTTGTTACCACGTTCCATTCTTCTTTCTTCTTACCTATATCGCCTCCCTGATCATCCTCAAGTACAGTCTCGCTTTTATTTTCCAGCAGTATGGTCTTATTTCTATCTTTTTCTTTGCCTAAAGTCTAGGCAACAACGTCTCTGTCAGAAGACTGCCCTGCAACTTTGGATTGTGTTCCTCCAGTTGTCTTTTGAGATATATCAACCTCAATGCCAACTTTACCACCTGAAGAATCAGTTCCAGCCTCTACAATATCCTTTCCTCCAGTGGTTTGATCTCCTACTACTCTATCAGTTATTCCATTACTAACCTTTGCACTAGCAGTAGGTCGATCATCTGCAATACCCTCTATTTGTACAGTATTCTTTGGCCTTGTATCAGCTGCATGTTCAAATCCTTCTTTCTCTCCATGTTGTTTAACCTCCTGATTCAGACTAAAAATTTTACCATTAGGGCCAGATTGTTTTTTAGAAATAGAACCAGTTGCAGCTTTTTCTGTACCCTCATCATTCCCTTTTGAGACTGCACAAGTTGACAGAATAACTGCAGCAGTAGTAAGTTTGTCATAGGCTTGCACTATTGGATTGACAACATTGGAAATTCTTGCCAAAGCTCTCCTAGCAGGTACATCACGAGAAGGTGGATATGGTCCCTTTTCAAGCTTTGAAACATCACGTGCAGTGTTTTCCTCAGCAGCTCGATTCACATCATTGTTCTGAACAACAATTTGTTTTCCTCCTTCTATTTGTGTTACTTGCTGTTCGACCAAATTTTCTTCTGCTACTCCAACTTCCTGTAGGCCAGCTCTTTTGGCATTAAGAAAATCTCTAGCATTACCTTGTAATTTATCCAAATTGCCCAGACTTTCCTTTTCATCCATAACAACTACATCAACCTTGTTATTCTCAATCCTCCAACGACATGATCTTTCATCATGCCCTTGATGTTTGCAACATGAACAATATTTTGGGAGATTATCATACACAATCTCCTGATAATGTTCAATAGTTTTTCCTGAGTTTACATCAACAATATTAATCCTAACTTTCTTAGGATGTTTATCCAATAAGTCTAACATCACCTTAACCCTCGCCGTACTTGATCGCGTTCGATCTTGTGTCACTTTGTCCACTGCTAAAGGCTTACCAACTGCTGAAGCTATGGACATTAAAGATTTCTTTGCAAATAAATTCACAGGAAGATCAAGCATCGAGATCCAAACGACTGCTCTTGAAGTTTCTTCGCGTGGATTAAATCCCATAGTCCATGGGAATGTCCTGAAGAAATATTCATCCCCCTTTGCCTTGACATATCCAGTAGTTCTTGATAATACCTGAACAAAATCATCAAAAAGATCGAACCTTACCAGAATATGTCGATATTCAAGTTGTCCCACATTACAGTAGCCTTTTACGTCAAATTGTTTTGGAATAAGCTATCGCAATTCCTGGATATCTGGCTTCCCATATGAAAACTTAAGAATAACTGCTTGGTGCAGTCCCTCCTCGATTGTAAACGCATTAACCTCTTCAATGGTGAATTCAATCGTTGGTTCTCCATGTACCATGTTAACAGGATTTAACTCGAACTTGAGTTTTGACGCAACAACAGCTTGGTTTGGATTGAGTTTTGAAGCATACGTTTGTTTTGGATTAACATTGTGACATGTTTCTGAATGTTTTTGAATTGCCTCTCCCACAGCCAAAGGCTGGGGAGAGGTCGCAGCAGCCATGGCTGCCTTCGACAAGAAAGAACACGCTAGAGAGAGAAAGAAGAGAGAAACGAGAGCATTTTTTTTTCTATTTTTCAGGGGTTCGTATTCTCCATCTTCACACGGATATCGGTGGGAATGTTCATACTTTATTTTTCAGAACTTGCATATTTCCCACGGTTATCAGTTGGAAAGTTCATACTTTATTTTCAGTTCCCTGTGCATTTTTCCCATCACTTCCCTGGCTAATGTATTAAAATTAATAAAAATTACTAATAATATTTCCCACTGATTGTTGGTGGGAAATTTTATTATTTTTCCTATTAAAGTTTCTCTGGGAAAACCGTGGAAAATTTCCCACCGCTACTCTGGGAAGATATTTTCCACCAAGCGTTTTCCTGGTGACTCGTTTCAGTGGGAATGTGGTGTGAAAACTTGATTTTTCCACCAGTTTCCCACTGATTTCGCCGTGGGAAATCCATGTGTTTCTAGTAGTGTAGTATATATACTGAGTGAGAAGAAGAAGAAAGGGGGCTGAAAACAAATCCACGCACAGACATGTTCTCCGAGAGGAGGAGGGATCTTCATCTCTCTCTCTCCCCACGAAGAAGGAAGAAGCAAGGAAGCTCATATCCTCAATTTATATCATTAGTCTCATCATAACAAATGTATGGGGTTCTACCTTGTAAAAGATCGGTGACCCTCTTCATCTATGTATTCTTCATTGTTGTTTAATGTTATGAAAATCACCATCCTCTTCTTATATAATCGGATTTAATCAATGTTATAGTTAAATATTATACTTGCTTTGTTTGCTTACTCATATCTTCTGACAAATATCTAGGGTAAACTATCTTTGGCTAGGATTTACCTAAAATCTTCTTACTTAATTGGTTCAACAAAAAGTCTAATTTTTTTTGGTCGAACAGTAGTTTGACTAGGCATAAATTTTAAGAGAAAAAAAAGACCTTTTAAACATGTGGTGCTAAAAGCCTAAGGGGCATAATCTTGTAGGGCCATAATATTTGCGTGGCTATAAAAGCATTTTATTAAGGGTAAAGTATGTAAAATAAAAAGTTTACAGTTAAATTATTTTTAAATATAGAAATGTGTCATTCTTTTTGGAACGTACTAATAAATAAAGTGTGTCATCTAAATTGAAATAGAAAGAGTAGACTTTTTGATGTAATGACTAGAATTTGACCACTAACGTTTCTTAAAATAAAATTTAAATACTTAAAATACGTAAACGTCATGACATTTGAAATCGCAATCAGGGAAGAAATTAATGTCATATAAAAATAGGAGAAAATTAATCTAGTTATAACTCTAACGGAAAGGTTTTTGTTCCGAATTATCGAACAACAAAGTTTGGAGTTTGGAAGCTTCGTAGTGGATCATATGGTCGGCTGGTGAAGAAAGACAACTTTGATGCTATTTATGTTAAGGCTACCTATCTTGCATGATATTTGGCTAACAAAGAAAAGGGATTTTCTTTTCCCGTATAATTAGGGAATTTTTAGATGGTGAAGTTTCTTTTAAATTCTGGATTAATTAATGTTTATGATGTATCTTTTTTGATAAATATAGAAGATAACACCCAAAAAAAAGGAGAAAGAGAGCGCCAGCCATTGTCACATAATCATCTAAGATATATATATATATATATATATATATATATATATATATAGGCGTTTAGTTGATCCGGTTCATACAAACTTCTAGCTAGCATTTGGCTACAAATTTTCAAATTTGTTTTAAAATTTTGATTTGGGTGAAGTTTGTACATCATTTTTTCAAATATATTTCACTTTTTTTAAAAAAAAAACATGAAATGTGACTTATACCCATAAGTTTTAAAAACTATAAAAAATATCCAACAATACCAAACAAACCAAGTTGTTAATCTTGTATGTGCAGAACCTTCATTAATGCCATTAATCATTATCTGCCATAGTCCTGAAAATAGATAAGTTTGGCACAAAATTATTATTTTTATAATGAACTACACAATACACTATCCTAAAATCATAACCTAATATTTTAATATCAACTGCTAATAACACAATTACTAGCCACTATAATTCGTCAAATTGCAATAATATTATAAGATCCATCAGTCCAAAAGAATAGTAATTAGGTGGTAATTTTTGAAATTGTTAAAAAATCCAACAGTGATATTTTGGGCCAAAAACAAGTCTAGAGTTGGTTTTGGAATTTGGGAATCTTGTTTTCAAAATTTGCCAAACAATCTATAAACAAATATGGTTTGCCAAATTTTTTTTTGAAAAAACTTAACAAAATCTATGGCCAATACGGGGACTTAATGTCATGTACTACATGTAAGTACACCATTAAACATAACGTCCTACCCTTCTTTTTACTGTAATCCTACTCTTGACCTATGAAAGATAAGGTGAGAGAGTAAAGCACAAGTGACTAAAGAAAGTCACAATAAAGATGCTATTTATGTCCTCCACTCTTATTCCTAGCAGATATGGTTACGCCAGAGTTCTCTCTTATCCAAAAATAAGAAGGAAAAAGAAGAAGGTTACACTAGTTACATGCTTGTTAGTCAAATTCCGAAACTAGTGTAATGTGCAGGAAAAAAAACAAGATGTCATCAAATGACAAGAATGTCCTCATACTAAAAAAGTCGTACCTGCATGGCAAAAGAATTTGACAACTTATCAACAGAAAGAAAGAATATGATAGTAAAAAGGCTAATAAGGTTATTAACTGAATCTGAAGAATGAATATGGCAGTCAATGTGGAATTATGGGAGTCAAATGTATTAAAACGGAATACCAATTTACTGAAAGAGAAGCTATGATATGATAATAAGTTATCTACAGCAGAGGCATCCTAACAAGTATAACAAACAGAGGTTTAGTTTGCTGACTCAGTTCACATCCTTGAGTCTTTTTATCATGAATGCATCAAAAGAGATTTCTTCTTTGTATTTTGCTCGGACCCCCTTGTGCCAAAGGAGCCGATTCAACTGAAATGGTTACAACTTTGCGGTAGTCCAAAGTTGAATCTAGTGATATTGGAACAACTCTTTTTAATTCAATTGAGCTGCATTCATCTCCATTAACTCTTGCAAGAGAAGAAAAAAGGAGAATCAAGCAGAATAACTATGGCGAGAGTCGTCAAAATTGTTTTGTGATGTATTAGTGAAAGTGTCATTTATATTTTACATTTTGTTTGTTCATTAATTTCATTTCTTAATTACAAGTACTCGTCAATATTTTTCAAGCAGATAAGATAATATGTTTTAGATATCTCAACTCGTTTGGTGAACAAAACAGTATATTTGATCAGTAACGTGTGGATAGTAGATTAGATTCAAAAACAAAAAGAATGAATTAACATTAACTCGCATCTCCCAAGCTGTTTCAGAGAAGATTCTCTTTAGAATGCTTATTAATTCTGTTAAAACAATTTGTAAGAATAAAAGGGAAATATGGGGAGTCATGGTTAGAGTAAGGTATTAAAGTATGGCACTCCAGTCCGGGGCAACCAATCATCTCCTAGTAAGAAGCCAGATACTGTGAAGTTAGCAGCATCAGTAGCGTTAATAATGTGGACACCAGGCCACGTAACTCTGCCAGCACTGTCCGATCCTGGTCCACTGTTATTGAACTCACCATAGTAAGATGTATTGAGAGCAAAATCTCCTGACCATTCGCGCCAACCTAATTGATGGACGAAACCATCTATAAAAGATTGCATGTAAATAGTCCTCGAGTATTCTTTCCATGGCCTACCAAGATATGTTCGGGTGCTACTGTTGCTGAATGCCAAGTCATCTGCTGCCTTGATTGTACAGTTGTGGATAGATATACCTGTGTTTTGGTTCGGATCTGTTCTGCCTTGTGCTGTTATTGCATTGAACTGATTACCCAAAGGCAGCCGCGGGTACAAGTTGCAATTTTGAAAAACAGCAGCAGCGTTACCGAATATGAAATCCACAGTGCCGTAGATGTCACACTCTCTGTAGAATTGCCTAAGAGAGTGTACGTATAGTGTATCTTGGTAACCCTCGAAGCTGCAGCTGTAGAAAGTGGATAAATCTGCTCCATTCCGAACGGCAACTGCTTGGTGCTTGATTGCTCCTGCTGTGTTACGAAAAGTAATGTTCACTGCAACAAATCCTAGACCAACCACAGCTGTAATTAAAAGAAAGACAATTATCGTGAGCTCTAGCTACAACCCCATGTTAATTACTCGATCGGAAAATTAAGGAGCAAGGTACTCACAAAATGTAGAAGAATTAAATGTTGTCCATCCATCAACAAAGCTATGATTGCCGGTAATGATAGTCTGGTTGATACCATCGCCAATCATCATTAAATACTTCTTGTTCTTGGCGATGGAGACATACTCCTCGTATATACCAGCCGTAATGTATATTAGAAAGTAGCCTGAGGTGGAAATGGAATTGTTTGGAGCAGCAACAACAGCATCAGTTATGGTGCTGAAATTCCCACTTCCGTCCTGGTTTACTATCACAACGTCCCTCACCAGAACCTGGTCGTCGTCATCTTGCTGCTGGAGTAGCTTTCTCCTGCTAACAGTCTCCAAAATTGCTTGGTTTTGTGCAGACATTTTTAATGGCAAGTGACCATTTTGGAAGGCTAGCTGTTTTTGGCTAGGGTGTGTTTTAGATCCCTTTTTCTTCTTAGGAACCCATCCCTTCGTGAACAAAGCTAATGAAACACTGTAAAGTTTTGTGTCATTAGATAGTGGTGTAACAAGGCCATTCCTCAAACTCCAAGCCGAAGACGTCGCCTCGAGTCCATCCAAGCAAGTTTGCGTGTTTGTTAGAATGGCACTGAGCATGGTTTGCACGTCGTCAGCTTCCAAGTTTGGTAGAATTTTGGAAGTTCCATTAACAGTTCTGAAAGAAGTTGAAAGATAGTCCATGTTTAGCGCAGCTAGGAACTGGCAATCTTCGAGAGCACCAACAGCAGTGGTTGTTAGATGTTTGGATTTGCCAAGGTATTTATGGATGAGGGACAGGAATTTACGAGCTGAAGATAAGGATTTACGAACTGAAAAACGACCATAGTCATAGACATTGGCGTCTATGTTTCCGGTGGTCGGGAGCACGGATCTGCAGAAGGAAGGGTAGGGAGTGGACTTACAAATGGTGGAGGGAGAGACAGAGCTGTTTGTAGGAACATCAACGGCAGAAGATTGAGAAAACAAGATCATAATTAGGAGCATGAGAATGCAACTAAGTGTGACATAATGAGCCAAGAAAAGCTTAGAATTGTTAGCCATAGCTTTAGGTGTCCACAGGAAATGGTGAATGCATGTGAGCTAGCTTAGCGAATACTAGTACTTATATATATACTGCACAAATTGCAGTCTAACAGAGGAGCTTAGAGGAAAGATAGTGATAATTAGTTCCGTTTGCACATGAAGAATTGTGTAGAGGTGTTGGAACGGTGCAAAGTCAACAAATTATTTGCGTGGCCATTTGCCAGAAACCGCGTCGGTTTTACTCCTACTGCAGTATTCATTGATTAGGCTCAAACAGAGACAAATTTCGTGTCTTGTGCAGTATGATTACTCCTGCATATTACTGACATATTATCCGTATTTAGTATATGCAGTTAACTAGTTGTGTCTCTTTGTGAGTATATTGTCAACGGAGTGGGCACATGCCTACTGGGTTTCGTAACATACTTATATATGACAACATGCAACAAGAAATGAAAATCCAAATCTTGTAATTTCAAAATGACTAGCATACTACAAGAAAAGGCTCATTTTGTGGGGGGTATTTTTAAGTTTTGTGGCGGTTTTTGACCCCTACAAAATGAATTGGGGCGGTTTCAAAAAACACCACAGTTACCTTCCCCACAAGCATTTCTGTGGCAATTTTGTAAAATCTCCACGACGACCGCCACAATATAAATTTTTAATTTGTGGCGGTTTTAAAGGCAATTAGTGACGTTTGCAATACCCAATATATGATCTCAATGTTTTTTAAAAAAATGCGAGAGGGTTATAAACCCCCACAATTTGATCTCAATCTTTCAAAAAAAAATAATCAATGGCAGCTTATAACTGCTACAATAGTGAAAAAATTTAATTCATGGATTCAATAAATAAACTCAATAACTCATACAACATTAATCCAATTCCATTAAGAATATCTATAGTAACAAACATCAACACATTCAGATTCATATCACACTAAAGTTATACAAAACACATATTTGATAATTTAAACACTATACATTCTACAGCTGTCCATAATAAGTAAATATGCAGATGTGCTAAGTATTTGCTTGGCAATTTGTATTGCTGTCACCTGATCATATTCTCACATCCACCGAATGAAGCTGGCTCACTCTATACATCACATGCTGAAACAGAGAATTTTGATAAAAAAGTTTTAAAGGAATAAAATTTTGCCAACAAGCTAAAAGGAAGATCTTGGTGTATAAATAAATGAAAGGTCTGATTCTTCTTACAAATAAATCTGTTACTTGATCTAACAATAGCTTTGAACTGAAGTAGTTAGATACTCACATGAATAAGAGCTAAAGTACAAAGCTATTTTCTTGGATATCATCACAACACTTACATCCACAAACTATTTTACTTGATAGCATAAATTCTTGCCATATATTCTCGAAAATCATAATGTAACTAATAAAATATAAGTTAACCACTATAGGCTTTCTAACATTAGAATCAAACAAATAAATTATAAGCTGTAATCTATCCCAAGGATTAACAAACTTGCATCAAAACTGAAGGCTAATAACACTAGAAAATTGAAGTAGAAGAAATGAACTGAATAAAATAGGAGTGGTCTGATAGGAGTAGTTAGTTAAACAAACCAAGCATGTTAAAATCTGTTGGATCTAACTTCAAACAAAAGAAGCAACAAATTAAAACGCGCAAAACTTTGTCTAAGGCATGAACTCCACTAGTATCTGTATTATCAGTAAAAACTACAAGAGAATATATAACAAATTACTCTTAGTTACTTAATGTAACCTGGGGAAAAGATGTGAAAAGATTTAAGACATGAGTTAACAAACATAACTTACCACTCAATGCCATCATAATAGCATATCTGTCACGGGCTTAACTCAAGTAAGCAACGTGCGGACAACTGGACAGTCTATATGCTGCTCCAATCTTCAGTCCTAACTATGAAACAAGCACAAACTCGTGCTCAAGCTAAGGCAAACACACACACACAAATGCTGGAAAAATAGTGAAGTAAAAGGCACACAATGTTTGGGAGGCCAAGGCTAATTTTCTGAATTTACTTGATAACAAAGGGAAATACAAAGTGTATGAGATGCCTTTTGACAAAGGGCTTATACATGTATATATAATAATCAGCCACTACTTGGCTTGCACTACAAAATAAGACTAAGAAAGACCCACAAGGGCTGCCTAACTAAATGGGAAAAGCTGGTTTGGGCGCCCAGCTTTATCCTTGCCCAAAATGGGCAGTTTTGCTTTGACTTGTGCAGGCTGTCCCTTTCATGGGCAGCCTTTGATCAGGTACACGCCCAGTCATGTGTTGCTGGCCCTCCTTTGCATTAAATTCATGGCATGCTTGTCTTTGACCTTGTTCAAATGTTGACATATGATCTTGAACTTGGGCAACCATGGTTGATTCGAATTTGAGCACATTAGGCGGGAAAATCAGTAGAGAATTTGGCGGGTCGGCACACTCTCCCCCACTTGAAATGGCGACGACCGCGGCGCTACAAAGCTTCAAGTAATCATGGACTTGATCCTTGAACTGCCATAGATCCTCATATTTTTCCCATGACGCCTCCTCGGGTGATTGTCACTTCCAATGGACAAGAAATTGGGTACTTGAATTGCCCCAACGTGGTATCAGAGCTGTTTTAAGCCATGTTCTCTCTGATACGTGGTATCAGAGCATATTTTTGTGCCAATTTTGCCCTGATATGTTGTTTCAGAGTAGAAGTTGAGATGGCTAGTGCATTGGATATCAGCGCGGAGATCATATCAAAGCAGAGATTGATGTTCATATGCCACCAGAGATCGAGGAAACGATACTACTGGTCTATCTTCTGCGCGGTGAGTGCTGTTTTCAGAGGGATACTATTGAGGCACATTTGTCTTGAAAAGAGAGCCATTGTGCGATGCTGTTGGGATAGTTCCATAAGAAGGGACAGACGGTTAGCAGAAGCTCAATTGTTCTTGATTGTGATGATCCGGTAGTGTGTCAGAAACTCTGTTAGCAGTTGGTTGGCAGCTTTGCTAAGCAAGGCATGGACGTAAAGAATGTCGTGTGTAGACTGAGAGCGTTCCTTATGCGGGTTGAATACCGTTTGAACTAAGAGAGTTCGGTTGCTTTGGAAGCTCGTCAGGTTGAGGCGTTTTGTTCATGTTAAGTATCAGGTTGGAGCTGTTGGCCGTTTTGACGAAGGAAATAGATAACCCCAGTTTCTTTCGAAAGTCTGGGCTTCAGTTGAAGGTGATGATATGCCGATGAGTCGGGTGGTCAGGAAAAGGCCATGTTTGCCAGGTCGTGCAGCAATATTGCAAAGAGTGTGAGCCATGGACTATAAAATTTGGGCATGATCGTAGATCTTGCTGAGGATGCGAGCAACACATCAATTGAGTGTCTTTCCTGTGGGATAGACTTATAGATTGCCTGCGGGTATTGTGTTAGATGCTAGAAGTCACCTAGCCATCTAAAGGGTTGTGACGAATGGCAGGAGAGTCCCTTAACAACCGCGAAGAAAGACCTATGTGCAGGCTTACTAGCAGGAGTGTATGATTGTCACAATAGGGTAGAGCCAGCCACCATGATTGTGGAAAAGAGCCGAACCATGTGATGGGGAGGCATGGGGCTGAATTTCCAAGGTGAGGAGCCGAGTTCGAAGAAAATAACGAAGCTTCAGAATTGAGCAGGTTTCCAAGTTTGAAAGTGTCATTCTGGAAAGGGGTACGCCGAATGATCGGGGACCATTGAGATGGGGCCATGTGTGAAGCATACCGAACCGGGAGTCATGCTAGCAGAACTAGGAGGGTTCTTGTCTATAGTGCGAGTACGGGGTACTACCGGGAGCATTAGGTACTTGCTGAGGAAGTGGCAGTTGGAAAACAAAGAGCTTTGTTCTTGAATGTGGCGATGCTACAACTTTGAAAATGCAGTACTCACCAGGAGTACGTCCCAAAGAGCTTGCTGAGTGCCAAAGGGTACGAAGTAGCAGATGAGTTGCCGAAGGTGTCATGTTGCAGCATGAGTTTCCAGAGGCCGGGCTAGTATGCCAAGTGGGACAGGTACATTGAGTTGTGTCCTCCACATTGAGTGTGGGAGGATCCGCCTATGAAGAGGCGAGAGTCCAGAAGCAAGAGAGTCTTCCAAGGTAACCAAGGCAAGAAAAGGGCTACGCGAGCTATTGAGCTACGTGAGCTTACCCTGAGTGCGCGAAAGGGCTTCGTGGGATGTTGAGACACGGGAGCAAAAAGGGGCTACGCGAGTTGTTGAACTGCGGGAGCTGCGCTAGAAACAACACGCTGATGTGCTTTACCAGTGTGGGAAGAGCTTCAGACAATGTCAAGGCCGTGAGGGTCATGGCATGGTTGACTAGTGTGTGCCACCACAAAGTTAGCCACCAGAGGGTACAAGTGCGGAGGCACTTTCCGAGCGAACACCGATAGGAGGTGCAGTGCAGAGGCACGCTTGGAAGATACTTGGGGAAGAAGTGCAAGGGGCACGACTCCATTTTGAGAAAGGACTTTGAGGAAGCCCGACCCACAAGGATTAAGGGAGCCGGTGTACATCCCTGAGGGGGCAGACTCCGGGTTGCCGTGGGCATTGCTGTGTCATCGAGGACAATGATAGGTTGAGTGTGGGAGGATGTCACACCCTGCATTTTGGGGGTCATGTCATCCATGAGTACTGCGTGCTATAAGGCGGCAGGACGAGTGTCAGTCGCGTAGGCGATGTGTGCTGACGATGCATTGTAAAGGAGCATCAGGGAGAGGGGCTTTTCATAAGGCAACAACCATCAAGATATGTTGTGTTGCATTTCCTAAGAGTGCCAAGAAAGTTTAGCGAGGACTTGGGATGAGACCAAGGGTCTAGCCTGCGGGTGATGGCCACGTACGTGCCTGAATGTCACAACCGTACGTTTCCGAGCTACAAGGGGAATCTAGGGATTTCGGTAGTAGGACTTGTTCCTAGTATGCTCTTATATATGCTGACCACGTTTGGCGTCATTTGGAGTTCGTTTGCCTATGAGCTTGACTTCGCCAAGGGTAGTGGCATTGTCGTAATTTGCTAAAGTTTCCGAAGGCTATATCTATTTCCACGAGTATGGGAATAGGGTGAAACTTCATGGAAGTGTGAAGGAAGTCAAGATAAAGCTTTAGGAATAGACGACGCCTTATTTGGAGTTCGGATGAGTGAGAAAGGGTCATTATGATTCTCTGGCCAAAACATGTCTACTAGGGGATCATGGGCTTTTTTATTTTAAGCATATATAAGGGGGGTAGAGGTGTTGAAGCTCAGCCAACCTCCCCCGTGCGTGCTGCCACCAAGCCACCAAGTGATCTACCTTGAGGGGGAACCTCAGGGGCCTGCCTAGGCATCTCAAAAGAGTGTCATAGGTATCCATACGAGCTTGGGAACTCTATGGACGGCGCGACGCCTCAGGGCTAGCGTTGGGCACAAAACAGCATCGGAGGCTTGACGTGTGGGACGATTATGCCCGGTGGGCTACCGAAATGGTGGATAAAGACCTCCGTGCCGATTGGATACTTGATGGACCTATCTTAGGGGCCTCATGTGTCGACTTGTGAGCTTGGCTTGGGTTCAGCTAGGCAAGCAAGGGTCCGTTGGCCTAGACGTGCAGTTGTGGGGAGACACTGCACTATGCGGGATGGAAGTATGTCGCGAGGGCTATGCTTGGCTATTCCATAAGACAATTGTGGGCGTGATTTGAAAGATGCACAGGACAAAGGCCAAGGACTAAAGGTTTCCCTACTCGGGCGAAGCACCAGCTGGGTGCGGATGCACGGGGTGAGTGTCAAGCTTGAGGATTGGACGTGCACGCGAGAGTGATGCTCAGTGCTAGGCGAGGGATGGACATATCCTAAGCCAACCCCGGGTGTGCGCATGGATGAGATCCAGTAGATGAGAAGCGCCACAGCTAGTCAAGGCTCTAAGCCTAGACATTAGACAGGCGGCACAGTTGGAGCAAGCCTCCTAGGCAAGCTTCACCACAGGCACAGGATCGTGCTAGAAAACCTGGGAAAGAGGAAAGGCTGGCCTGTAGTGTGGGGTGACTACAGGTGCCGCACGAGCTATTTGGTGCCGCTAGCGTCCGAAAAAAGGTCGGCCCGTGACAATATCAATCTGTTAAACCAAAATATGCATAGATTAGCATTCAATCAAGTTGGCTTCGTCAAAGTTTTCGTCCCTAGAATTACTCCACAGTAAGAGATCCTCTTATGGGAACACATACGAATACAAGATATAAAAAATAAGGTGAATCAAATGTGAATACCATTTCTGAACATACCTTTAAACCAAATATGAATATCATCTCTAAACATACCTATAAACGAAATAAATAAGCACTACTTAAAGATGCAATATTGTTACCTTTAGATAAAACACCATATTAAATAAAAAATTTATTTAGTGCATTTGTTGCTAAATAAGTAGCAGTATTTGCCTCGACTACATCATCCATTAGATGGTCTGTAGCTAGTTATATCCTAACTATTAGTATGGCACATACTCATAACTAGGGTGGGCATCGGTCGGTTCGGTTCGGTTTTGTAAAATTTCGATTCGGTTTATTCAGTTTTCGGTTTGTGATTTTAATAACCAAAATTGAACCATAATAACTTCGGTTCGGTTCGGTTTATTCATGTTTGATTCGGTTTTTCTGTTTCAAGCCATGGCAAAAATAGTACGAAACAACGAAAATAGATTACTTGCTGATAGAAAAAGATAAAAATATCCTACTGAGTTACTCTTGCTACTGATACATAATGTGACGGGAACTTCAAAAAAGATTGACACAAAATATCCTACTTACTATGTAGAGGTAGAACAAAAATAGAGAAGTTTAGACAGCACGAAGAATCAAGCTATTAGCTAACTGAAAATAATTTTAGAATTCAGTAAGTTGTGCACTGCTCAACCCTATTTCTCGACTTAAAACTCAACTGTGAGACAAAAATGCTGTATACAATTTTTGCAACCACCTAGCTGATTATGTCGTCTTTTGGACAGGATCAACACAAATGTTAAGCTAATATCTCACGACAACTCTAATATCTTGGATATGATAATCATAAATTAAGCTAATAAACAATTTTCAACTTTCAAATCAGTAGACACTCATCCAATTCGGTGAAAAGCAATCCGAGTAAACAGTAATTAAGTCTAAATATGCTGGCTCAAAATTATTCTTTTCTGAATATATCAATTACATGAACGGAAACTAAAGTTACATTTGTGTTAGAATATCCAATGGATTGGGCTTCTTTAGGTTGAGAATTAGTTTGGGGCTTTAAGGATAAGAAAGAGCAACATGGTAAGGGACTAAGAGTAAAAAAAATTGGCTTTTCGGTTTAACCGAAAACCGAACCGTTAAAACCAAACACTGAATCAAACACCGAAATTTTTAAAACTATAAACCGTAAACCGACCGAATAAATCGAAATACCGAAACCGAATAAACCGAAATATTCGGGTCGGCCGGTTTTTTCGATTCGGTTGGTATTATACCCACCCCTACTCATAACCTTCATCTTCCACAACTTCTTCTGTATCATACAAATCTCTTGGCTTTAGGTTTACAAAAAACACTCCATCCTTAATTGAAAACATCATCTACATAGTACACCATATTTATGCTTGAGATACTTCAATGTAAGGCTCATGTTCTTCACCCTCAATCTCGAGTAATTATATAGAAAGTTGGAGTTTATTTTTTTTTTTCCAAATAAATAAAACATCATTAGCATACAAATAATTTACCTGCCTAAAGATCTTTGTATGCTAGAAATATTCAAATTTGAAGGCATATATAAAATATGTTCAAAAACTTATGCGAGCCGTAGATAAGCTAGTTTTGACAACAAAATGAGTCAACTTACCTGATAGCGGGTTTGAAATTACACCATGACCTGTACTCTTAGAAACATGCACATCTGCAATAATGATATGATGCAAGACATATTACTAGACGAAATTTTCAATTGTAGTAATTCATTTTCTAAGGAAAAAACTAAACTACTAAAGTATGAGCTAGAAAAGGAAAAATTTGTCACCATAGCAAGTAAAAGAGTGCATTCATTAAAAACCATGTACTGTCTTGATATTCCTCAATGTAGAAGTGAGAAAAATATTAGCAAGTTCCCTGACTGAATAATTCGCAGAACAAAATGCATTTATGCTCTCCCATTAGGGCCGGCTCTAACGTGATGAGGGTAAGGCATGTGCCTTAGGCCCCCAAATTTGGAGGGAGGGGGGGAAGGGGGGCATTTTGTAAAAGGAATAGGTTGATAGGTATTTAAAAAAAATAATATTTAGTATTTTTAATACAAAATTAGAGTTTTTAATATAAAAGAAAATAGAGCTCTTTAGATATGTAAATAAAGTAATAATTGACATACTTAAAAATGGATAGATGAATAGTTTTCTCAACGTTTCAGTTTTACTCCTTCATTAGATAATGTATAAAAAATTCACTCTCCCTTTCTTAATATGCCCAAGTCAATCTTTCTTTTTTGCAATCTATTTATATTTCAGAAACCCCTATATATTTTCTGCCTTTCTCTTTAATATTCTTACTCACCTTCTCTCTCCAATATTTCATTACTCACTTTCTTTCTACAAGATTTCATTAGTTCCACTGTTCAACAATACTTTTAAGCTTCCAATAATTTTATACTTCTATTGCTCTATAAAATATTATCTAATATCAACAATATCTCAAGAAAGATTAAATGAGCTGGCTATATTATCAATTGAATAAAGATAATTAGAGAAAATCGATGATAAAAAAGATTATTAACAACTTTGTATTTCAAAAAGCTAGAATAATATACTTCAAATAAAAAACGTATGTTATAACTTTCTTTTAAAAATATAGGCCTCTTATTAAACTTTGGCCTTAGGCCCGCATATCCTTGAGCCGCCCCTATCTCCCATATTATATTAATTTGTGGGTCAATCAATTTCAACATCACACAACAGAACTGGATTCTAATTGGAATCTGGAAAAGCTTTGCATTAAATAAAGGAGCTTCTTGCTACAACACTGAGTAATCTGTAGCCAGAAGCAAAAAATCTAATGGTCTTTATATGGGTTAAAGTCTGAACAAAAGAATTCTACTTAAGGATGAACGACCAAGAGTCGACCAAGCCGAGGTCAAGTATAGGAAGCAATATACCAGTGAGTGATTCAGTTACGGTCGAGGTCGAGCACTCAATTCGGCCTGAAGGGATAGTTCATGTAACGACCCGACTAGTCGTTTTGAGAATTATTGCCCCAATCCCCTATTAAGTGCTTTCCCCGTATCTTTTTCTGCTATTGTAATTTGCCGGATTAGTTCATCTTGAGTTTCGGAGTGTTTTGGGATACTTAGTCCCTAAATGAGAGTTTAAGTCTTAGAATTTGGGCCGTAATCGAAGCGGTATGAAGACGGCTCCAAAATGGAATTTCATTGATTCCGATAGCTCCGTGGGGTAATTTCGGGCTTAGGGGCATGTCCGGATTGTATTTTTGAGGTCCGTAGCTTATTTAGGCTTGAAATGGCGAAAGTTGAATTTTTGGAGTTTTGGGCCGATAGTGGAGTTTTTGATATCAGGGTCGGAATTCGATTTCAGAAGTGGGAGTAGGTCCATAGTGTTGAATATGACTTGTGTGCAAAATTTGGGGCCAATCGGACATGGTTTGGTTGGTTTCGACATCAGTTGTAGAATTTTGGAAATTCAAGTTCATTAGGTTTGGATTGGAGGGTGATTCGTGGTTTTAGCGTTGTTTGATGTGATTTGAGGGCTCGACTAAGTTTGTATGACATTTAGGATTGGTTGGTATGTTTGGTTGAAGTCCCGTGGTCCTCGGGTGAGTTTCGGATGTTTAACGGACTTGATTTGGACTTAGGCATTTTCTGAAGTTTGCTGAACCTGATATAATCGCACCTGTGGATGTGGGACCGCAGGTGCATTGCGGCAGAAATGGCTGGGTAGTCGCAAAAAAGCGGAAATGGACCAAGGCAACAGGAATCGCAGGCGCGGCTGGGGGACCGCAGATGCGGCCCCAGCCGGATAATTGACCTTCGCACCTGTGATGATTTTTCCGCAGGTGCGGGACCGCAGATGAGGTGGACCCCTCACAGAAGCGATATCTCTAGCAGAAAAATGGCCAAGTCGAGGATTTTATCCCATTTTCAATTTTGGGACTTTTGGAGCTCGGTGGGAGGGGATTTCTTGAGGGATTTGAAGGAGAAATATTGGGTAACGAATTCTTACTCTAATTTGTTCCTAATACATTAATCTATTGTTGTTTTCCTTATCTAATTAAGGAATTTGAGGGTGGAAGTTTGGAAATGGGGGAAAAAGTTCCCCAATTGAAAATCTGAGTTTCGAATAGGAATTTGATGTCGGATTGGGATGATTTTTGTACGAGTGAACTCGTGAGTGAACGAGTGTGTTCATAATTTGTGATTTTTACCCGATTCCGAGACTTGGGCCCGGGGAGGATTTTTGGGTGTTTTCCTATTTTCTTGCCTTAGCTTTAAATGCACTAGCTAAATTAGTTTCTTGTAGCTATATTTGTGTTATGTAATTGGTTTGATTAGATTTGGGCCACTTGGAGTTGGATACTCGTGGCAAGAGCGTGATTTTCGGATTGATTTGGGCTTGGTTCGAGGTAAGTGGCTTGCCTAACCTTGTGTGGGGGAACTCCCCTTAGGATTTTGGTATTGTTGTTATATGAATGCCGTGTACGTGAGGTGACGAGTGCGTACACCTGCTAATTGCTGAAAAACCCCGTTTTCATTAAGTAATTAACTGTGTTTTCCTTTAATTGAGCAATACTAGTATACGTAGCCTCTTGTTTAGCTTAGGAAAACATGCTTATGTGCCTTAACTGTCTTATCTGCTTTAATTGTCTACCTGGATTCTGTGTAGCATGTTTAGAGTAAGAATTTCTTGTCTTCCTTGCTACGAACTTGACTAGATCTGTATATATTTCCTAGCTGGAATTGTTGTGTATATTGAATGAGTTGTGTATTTATTTTGGGACTACGAAACGGTATTCCGGAAGATCCCCCTGTATGTTTATGTTTGGGACTACGGGACGGTATCCCGGGAGATCCCCCTGTACTGGATATTTACTTTGGGACTACGGAACAGTATTCTGGGAGATCCCCCTGCGCATTTACGATTTGGACTACGGGATGGTATCTGGGAGATCCTCTGTACATTTACGTTCGGGACTACGGGACGGTATCCCGGGAGATCCCCTGTTGATATCTCTGTGCACCGAGTTATTTCTTCCTGTGATTTTATTTTTCATTGACTGTTAGCATTTTTAACTCTATTGCGATATTTCATACTGTTTATTCTTAGTATATGTATAAACAAGTAGAGCCCTGACCTGATCTCGTCACTACTCGACCGAGGTTAGGCTTGGCACTTACTGGGTACCGCTGTGGTGTACTCATGCCCTTTCCTGCACATGTTTTTCGTGTGTAGATCCAGTTACTTCTTCTCAGCCACAGTGAGGCGGGGCGATCTTAGAGACTTCAAGGTATATCTGTCACGTCCGCAGACCTAGAAGTCCCTCTCTATTCCTCCTTCAGTTATAGACTTCCTGTATTTTTCTTCGTTGTTAGATTTCTGGAGTTAGAAACACTATGTATTTCTGTAGCTTGTGATTCATGAGATTCCGGATTTTGAAAGTGTTTATGTTCAGTTCGAGAGTGTTTTATGGTAGATGTCGAGCGGCATTTTAAACTCTTTTATTATATTTACCTGTTAATTGTTAGTTTTCATATCTTGTTTCATTTCTGCAAATTGTTAGCCTTACCCAATCGTAGAGACTAGGTGCCATCACGATAGTTCACGGAGGGAGAATTTGGGTTGTGACAAGTTGGTATCAGAGCTCTAGGTTCATAGGAGTCATGAATCACAAGCCGGTTTATTAGAGTCTCGTGGATCGGTACGGACATGTCTGTACTTATCTTCAAGAGGCTATGGAAATGTTAGGAAAATTCCACTTCTTTTGATTCCTTGTCGTTCGAGACTATTGACTTCGGAATTCTAAACCTCTGTCTTCTATTCTCTCACAAATGGTGAGGACACGTGCTACCGGAGATGACCAGGCACCCGTGCCCCCTACTAGAGCCGCTAGAGGCTGCAGTCGGGGTAGAGGCCAAGGATGCGCATGTGGTGCAGCCAGAGCACCCGCGCAAGCAGCTATAGAGGAGCCACCAGCAGTTCTAGCTGGATCTCAGGCGCCTAATGCGCCTACTACTACTACTCTCATGAGCATGTACAACACTTTAGCTCATGCAGGGTTGATTACCCTTGCTGCAGCCACATCTCAGGCCGGGGGAGGAGCACAGACTCCCGCCGCCCGCACTCCAAAGCAACGGGTTCAGGTTGATCAGATCCCAGAGGTTATACCGGTACCGCCTGTCGCCCCAGCTCAACCCGAGGGTAGGGCAGTAGTTTCAAAGGAGGAGCAACGGAGGCTTGAGAGGTACAAGAAGTACAACCCTCCTACATTCAGTGGTCTATCATTAGAGGATGCTTAGGGATTTCTAGAGGAGTGCCACCGAATCCTCCGCACTATGGGTATATCAGAGTCGAGTGGGGTTTCTTTCACTGCCTTCCAGCTTCGAGGGGCAGCTTATCAGTGGTGGCATACTTTTGAGTTGGACAGTCCGGCTGAGGCAACTTCCCTTACATGGACCCAGTTTTCGGATATGTTTTTGAGGGAGTATGTCCCTCAGAGCCTCAGGGACACATGGCGCACAGAGTTTGAGCATTTGCGCCAGGGTACTATGACTGTTTTGGAGTATGCTGTCCGTTTCAGTGACTTGGCTAGACATGCACCAACCTTGGTTTCTACGGTTCGTGAGAGAGTTTGCTAGTTTATTGAGGGGCTCATTCCAAGCATCAAGTCTAGCATGGCCCGGGAGTTAGAGATGGGTATCGCCTATCAGCAGATAGTGAGTATTGCTAGGAGAGTAGAGGGCATGCTTGCTCGGGATAGGGAGGAGAGAGAGGCCAAGAGGTCTCGAGAGTCGGGCCATTATTCTGGTGCCGTGCCTCAACTGTAGTTCGTCATGGTAGGGGTATATGAGTTGCCCCGTTCATTCATCTCTTCCAGCAGCCAATGATATTCCAGCTCCTCCTAGACCTCAGGAGCCTTACTATGCACCTCCAGTATCTAGTGCACCTCCTACACAGGGTGCTTTTAGTGGTCAGTCCAGCAGACTGGCCCGAGCCAGTCACAGTTGCCATATCCTCCCAGAACTTGTTTTGAGTGTGGCGACACACGCCATATGGTGAGGGATTGCCCCATATTAGGAAGGGTGCACCTCCACAGACTTCTCAGCCACATTGTGCTCCACAGGGTTCCCAGGCTATGATTACAACACCAGTTGCTACCCCACCTGCTCAGCCAGCTAGAGGTGGAGGTCGGGGTGGTAGAGGTTGCCCTAGAGGGGGAGGCCAGGCCAGATACTATGCCCTTCCTGCCCATACTGAGGCTGTTGCCTCCGATTCTATCATCACAGGTATTGTTCCGGTCTGTCATAGAGATGCATCAGTTCTATTCGATCCAGGCTCCACTTATTCCTATGTGTCCTCTTATTTTGCTCCGCATTTGGACGTATCTCGGGATTCTTTGATTTCCCCTGTTTATATTTCTACTCCAGTGGGAGATTCTCTTGTTGTTGACCGCGTTTATCAGTCATGTTTGATTGCTCTTAGTGGTTTTGAGACCAGTGCCGATTTATTATTGCTCAGCATGGTAGATTTTGATGTTATCTTGGGCATGGACTGGTTGTCACCCCATTATGCTATTCTTGATTGTCACGCCAAGACCGTAACGCTGGCTATGCTAGGTGTACCGCGATTAGAGTGGAGGGGTACTTTAGATTACACTCCTGGTAGAGTTATTTCATTTCTTAAAGCTCAGCGAATGGTTGAGAAGGGGTGTGACGCGTATCTAGCTTATGTGAGAGATGTCAGTATTGATACCCCTACAATTGATTCAGTCCTAGTAGCGCGGGATTTCTCTGATGTGTTTCCAGCTAATCTTCCGAGCATGCCGCCCAACAGTGATATTGATTTTCGCATTGATTTGTTGCTGGGCACTCAGCCCATTTCTATTTCTCCTTATCTTATAACTCCTCCTGAGTTGAAGGAGTTGAAGGAACAGTTACAGGAATTACTTGACAAGGGCTTTATTCGGCCCAGTGTGTCACCTTGGGGTGCTCCTGTCTTGTTTGTGAAGAAAAGGGATGGTTCTATGCGTATGTGCATTGATTATCGCCATTTGAACAAAGTTACATTGAAGAACCGGTATCCTTTGCCTCGTATTGATGACCTGTTTGATCAGTTACAGGGTGCTCGAGTGTTTTCTAAGATTGACTTGCGTTCAGGTTATCATTAGTTGAAGATCAGGAGCTAGATATCCCCAAGACTGCTTTTAGGACTCGGTATGGTCATTACGAGTTCCTTGTTATGTCATTTGGGCTGACCAATGCCCCAGCAACATTTATGAATTTGATGCATTGTGTATTCTGGCCATATCTTGACTCGTTCGTCATTGTTTATTGATGAAATTCTGGTGTACTCCCTGAGTGGGAAAGATCATGAGCAGCACCTGAGGACAGTGCTTCAGACCTTGAGAGAAAAGTAATTATATGCGAAGTTCTCGAAATGTGAATTCTGGTTGGATTTCGTGGCATTCTTGGGTCACGTAGTATCGAGTGAAGGGATCAAGGTGGATCCGAAGAAAGTGGAAGCAGTACAGAGTTGGCCCAGATCATCCTCAGCTACAGAGATCCGTAGTTTTCTTGGCTTGGCAGGTTATTACCGTCGATTTGTTGAGGGGTTTTCATCTATTGTAGCACCTAGGACCAGGCTGACCCAGAAAGGTGCTCCATTCAGGTGGACGGAAGAGTGTGAGGAGAGCTTTCAGAAGCTCAAGACGGGGGTCTTATACTGTCTATTGTGATGCCTCGAGGATTCGCCTTGATGTGGTATTGATGCAGGAAGATAGGGTGATTGCCTACGCGTCCTGACACCTGAAGGTGCATGAGAAGAATTATCATGTCCATGATCTCGAGTTAGCTACTATTATTCACGCCTTGAAGATTTGGCATCATTATTTGTACGGTGTTCCTTGTGAGATCTACACTGATCACCGGAGTTTGCAGCATCTGTTCAAGTAGAAGGACCTTAATTTGCGTTGGAGGAGGTGGTTAGAGCTGCTTAAGGATTATGATATCACTATCTTGTACCACCTGGGGAAGGTCAATGTGGTGGCCGATGCTTTGAGTTGCCGGGCAGAGAGTTTGGGGAGTTTGGCTTATCTACCAGCAACAGAGAGACCCATGACGATGGATATACAGGCCTTAGCTAGCCAGTTTGTGAGATTGGATATATTGGAGTCGGGTCCTAGCTTGTGTGGTTTCCTGGTCTTCCTTGTTTGATCGTATCAGAGAGCATCAGTATGATGACCCTCATTTGCTTGTCCTCAAGGACAAGGTTCTGCATGATGATGCCAGAGATGTGACCATTGGTGATGACGGGGTATTGAGGATACATGGTCAGATATGTGTACCCAATGTTGATGGGCTTCGGGAGTTGATTCTAGAGGAGGCCCACAGTTCGTGGTATTCCATCCATTCGTGTGCCGCAAAGATGTACCGGGATTTGAGGCAGCACTATTGGTGGAGGAGGATGAGGAAAGATATAGTTGGGTTTGTAGCTCGGTGCCTCAATTGTCAGCAGGTGAAATAAGCATCAGAGATCGGGTGGCTTGCTTCAGCAGATAGAGATTCTGGAGTGGAAGTGGGAGCGGATCACCATGGACTTCGTAGTTGGACTCCCACGGACTTTGAGGAAGTTAGATGCTATTTGGGTGATTGTGGATTGATAACTAGGGATTCTAGTCTATTTTATGCTCCTTTTTGCTTGAGTTTTACATTAAAAGTGTGTACAAGTATTCCCAAAAGCTAACTTATTGTGCTTGCTTGCAGTGTTTGGTCAAAAATGGACAAAGAAGTCAAAACCAGCTCAAAAAGGAGTGAAACCTGCACAAGTAAAAGTTGAGTCAAATGACTGCTGCAGCGAAAAATCAACCGTGGACGCGAAGGACCTACCGCGACAGCGATCCTTTTTTCGCGGTCCGCGATGGCAATATTCAGAGAGATGATATTTGAGGCTTATCAAGTCACCGCTGACCGCGGTGCTTTTATGTGGCAGCGGTGCCACCACTACGACCGCGGTCCTTTTACCGCGATCCGGGGAGAGGAAGTTCAGAGGGCCTGAAGATTGAGCTAAAGTTGAAGACCGCGGTCCATGGTTGATTTTATCCGTCCGCGGTAACCTCACCACTGCAGCGGTCCATTTTCCGCTGTCGGCGGTACCACCGTCAGGGGCATTTTTGTCCGAAAAATTTAGCTGTGTATAAATACTTCTTTTTTAGATTTTTAGGTCATCTTATCTGTAGCTGTGCACGTGAACGCCGTATTTCACCTATTTTGAGTAATTTTGTAGCTTGTTTAGCAATTAATCTTAGAATCTTATCTTGTAATTACATTTTATGGGCTATTCTTCATCTCAATCTATGATTTCTTCTTCAATTATAAGTAGCTAAACCCATTAGCTAGGGTTGTGGCTCAACCCTAGTGTGGGTATTTAATGGGTCTCTTATTTTAGGGCTTAGATGTTTATGGGTGAATGATATTTGGCCTATTTTGTGCTTTTAATGTTGAATTGGTGGTTGCAAACACTAATTTGTGCCTTTTTGACTTAGGCTCTTCTTGAGAAAGAGAGTCCAAGTTTAGGAAATTCAGGCCAACAAGGAATTAGGGTGTATTCTATCTCATTCAAGAGATTGATAGCCCCAATTAAAGGGTTAAACCTAGAGATAGTAATACCCGACTTGAGCCAACTTTTCTTGCACAAATTTGAACACCCAATCGGACTTGAGAAAGTCAATTAGGGCAAAGTCACTCAAACTACCGAGAGGTATAGAGTGAGTAGTTTCGTGCATTGGCTATATCGCCATCCCAGCTATAACAATTTGCCCTAAGTTTTAGATCCCGTTAGATATTCACCTAGGAGTAAGTCACTTCCTAGTGCCTCTTACTAATTAAGAAAACCTTACAAAAATATCTACTTAGCTTAATTTCGTGCATCATTAGTATTAAATTAGAAGTAACAAACAAACAAGAATGATTGGAAGTGCAATCAAGAACACTACACATTGATAGGTTAGATAGGAATCCAACTCCAAATATTATATTAGCTTCCTGTGGATTCGATCCTGGCCTTCTCGGGTAAAAGCTGCATCGACCGCTCTTGCCACTCTATAGTGGTGTAGGGTTGGCTTAGATCACTTTTTGGCGCCGTTGTCGGGGAGCTAATTTTGGCTCTCTATCTAACTAGTTTTGTGTCTTGTTTTTCTTTCCTTCTATTTTACTAACGTGTGTGAATCATCAATTCAGGTACAAAATGGCAAACAATGATCCTCTTGGAAATGTTCCGCCGGGGGAGGAGGTTGATGATAATGGAGAAGATGAGGTGCCTCTAGTACCTCAAGGTCAAAGAAGAGGCTGCCAGGCAAATGATTACATTCCAGACCCTCCCCCGCCTCCTCCAAGAGTCGCTCCTCGGGTTCTTCCAAATGAGGCTACGCAAGTGCAATTGTCCCACCCTGGATCCGGGCGGGCAATTTTCAAATAACAAATGTGATGTTGACTTTATTGGAGCAGCGAGGGTACTTCACAGGCGCTCCCCATCATAATGCATATAAACATCTTAAAGGCTCCCTGGATACCTGTTGGGGAAGCAAGGAGACGAATGTGTCAGAGGATGCTCTAAGATTGAGATTGTTCCCTTTCTCACTTCGAGGGAAAGCTTTGGCTTGGCTCGAAAGACTTCCCAACCATTCCATTCATACCTGGGATGAGTTGGTGGACAACTTTATAGCAAAGTTTTTCTCGCCGGGACATATGGCGACCTTGAGAGATGAGATTTTGGCCTTCAAACAGGAACCTAATGAACCACTTCATGAAATCTAAGAAAGGTATCTGACAATGGTGAAAGAATGCCCGAACAATGACATGACCGAAGCAATGATCCAGCAGACTTTCTACCGTGGCATTAACACGACCAATCAGTGTGTGGTGAACCAGTTAGCAGGGGGAATTTTTTTAACACACCTTATGTTGAGGCGTGTAAGATTTTGGATGAGATGGCAGACACTTCCTCAGCTTGGCAGAGTCGAGCTAATGTGCCACAAGGTGATCCCACAGTCATTCACCTGCACAAAGAGTTCCACGACCATGGTCAGGCAATAATAGAGTTAACTACAACAATGAACCAGTTGGCAAAGGCTCAATTGCAGCAAGTTCAAGCACCACGACATGTAAATGCTATGGAAGGTGTAAACATGTTGGTCAACAAGAGGAGACAAAGAGGTCAACAATGTCAAGGTAGCCCGAATCAATATGAGCAAGGTAATGGTGGTTTCAACCAAGATGATGGGTATGATGAGCAAAGTGAAGAGGTGCAGTACGTTAACAATTATCAAGGACAAAGAGGCAATGGTCCTAACCAACAACAACAATGGAGATCCCAAGGCAATTGGGGGAATCAAAACCAACAAGGGAATAGCAACTGGGGGAACAACAATCAGAATTGGGGCAACCAGAACAACCAGGGCAACTGGAATAGCAACAAGAACAATTGGTGAGGAAACAACAATCAGGGTGGTTGGAATAATGACAATCAAGGAAATTGGGGGCAAGGCTTTCAAAGGCCTTCGATGTATCAACAACCAAATAACCCAACCCCATTTCCATCCCAAGGTCCTAGCTCGTCGAACAATGAGATGGGGAGGATCGAGATGATGTTTGAACAAATGATGAAAAAGAACGCCGACTCTGATGCACAGTTGGCATCCCACTATACTTCAATCCAAAACATGGAGGTTCAACTTGGCCATATTTCGCAATCTTTGAATACTCGCCCTAAGGGGGCTCTACCTAGTGACACGGTAGTAAACCCGAAGGATGGGAACAACACTAGGCATGCAATGGCGGTGATTACAAGAAGCAGCCGAGGTGGTGATGTGAATGCCTCCAAGCAAAAGGAAATTGTGAGTGATGAAGTTGAGGTGCAAGATGATGTTATCCCTATAGTTGATGAGCAAGTGAGTGAAGAGAACTTGAATGAGGAACTTAGAATTGATATTCATGATAATGAGGTAGCGTCTCAAAATGACGTGAACCTGTCTAGGGAACACGTAATAGACATGCCGGAAACAGATGTGCCCAAGGCTAAGGCTCCTTTGCCAAGGCCTCCTCCACCTTACCCTCAAAGACTTGCGAAGCAGAAGAATGAAAACCAGTTTAAGAAGTTTATTGAGATGATGAAAAGCTTGTCAATCAATGTTCCTTTGGTGGAAGCTCTTGAGCAAATGCCGGGTTACGCCAAGTTCATGAAAGACTTGGTGACCAAAAAGAGATCTATGGATTATGAGACCATAAAAATGACTCACCAAGTAAGTGCAATTGTGCACTCGATGGCTCCAAAGCTTGAAGATCCCGGCGCTTTCACCATTCCATGTACTATTGGGAGTACGAATTTTGCAAAGGCATTGTGCGATTTGGGCGCAAATATCAATTTGATGCCTTACTCCGTGTTCAAAACTTTGGGTATTGGTCAACCGAGGGCTACTTCAATGAGATTTCAAATGGCGGATAGAAATATGAAGAGGCCGCTTGGTATTATTGATGATGTTCTTGTCCGAGTGGACAAATTTATCTTGCCCGTTGATTTTGTGATTCTTGACTGCGAAGTCGACTATGAGGTGCCTATAATTTTGGGAAGACCTTTCCTTGCAACTGGGAAGGCATTTATTGATGTGGAAGTAGGGGAACTCACCTTCTCGGGGGGGGGGGGGGGGATAAAAAAGTGGTCTTTCATGTGTGCAAATCAATGAGGCAGCCGAATAGTACTGAAGTGTGCTCTTTTGTGGACCTTGTCGCGGAGGTGATAGTTGATGATACTAGTGCCATGATCAATGTGGAGGATCCTTTAAAAGCGGTATTGTTGAACCTTGATGTGAATGAGGATAAAGGAAGGGTGGAGTATGTCAATGCTTTGCATGGTATGGGCTCTTATTCTTATGAGCCCCGTAAGCTCTCTTTGGATCTTGAGAACAGAAAAACTCCCCCAACAAAGCCTTTGCCTTCACACCTCAGGTATGAATTCTTGGCCCTAGTTCAACTTTGCCTGTTATTCTTTCTTCTTGTCTTACTAACATGCAGGTAGATGCCACATTGGCGGTGCTCCAAAAATGGAAAAAGGCAATTGGATGGACTCTAACTGATATTCGGGGAATAAGCCACGCCTTTTGCATGCACAAGATTATACTTGAAGATGATGCCAAGCCCTCCGTGGAACATCAAAGGAGGTTGAACAAGGCTATGCAAGAGGTTGTCAAAAAGGAGGTGATCAAGTGGCTTGATGCAGGGGTTGTGTACCCCATCTCGGATAGTTCTTGGAATTCAACAGTGCAGGGTGTGCCGAAGAAGGGTGGTAAGACCATGGTTACCAATGAGCAACACGAGTTGATTCCAACCAGGACTGTCACCGGATGGCAGGTGTGCATGGACTACCGCAAGCTGAATAAAGTGACCCGAAAGGATCATTTTCCATTGCCCTTTCTTGACCAAATGCTAGATAGACTTGCTGGGCGTACCTTCTACTATTTTCTAGATGGTACTCAGGTTACAACCAGATATTGATTGCTCCGGAAGATCAGGAGATAACCACATTCACATGCCCGTACGGAACCTTTGCATTTTCCAGGATGCCTTTCAGTTTGTGTAATGCACCGGCCAACTTCCAGCGGTGCATGATGGCTATATTTACCGACATGCTAGAGGATTTCTTGGAAGTGTTCATGGATGATTTCAGTATTGTGGGTGACTCCTTTGATGAGTGTTTGAAGAATCTTGACAAAGTGTTGGCTCGGTGTGAAGAGATAAATCTTGTGCTCAACTGGGAAAAATGCCACTTCATGGTCGAGGAGGGCCTTGTCCTCGGCCATATGATCTCAAAGAAAGGAATAGAGGTGGACAGGGCTAAGATCGAAGTGATTTCAAGGCTTCCTCCTCCTACTTCAGTCAAGGGGGTTAGGAGTTTTCTTGGGCATGCAGGTTTCTATCGAAGATTCATCAAAGACTTTTCTAAGGTAGTGAATCCTTTGTGCAAACTATTGGAAAAGGATGCAAAGTTCGTGTTCAATGAGGAATGCATGAAAGCTTTTGAACTTCTCAAGTACAAATTGACAACCACTCCTATCATAACCACACCCAGTTGGAGATTACCTTTTGAGCTCATGTGTGACGCAAGTGATGTTGCGGTGGGAGCGGTCTTAAGTCAAAGGATAAATAAGATGTTTCACCCGGTGTATTATGCAAGAAAAATGATGAATGATGCTCAAGTGAATTACATGGTGACGGAAAAAGAGTTGTTGGCAATTGTGTTTGCAATGGAGAAATTTAGGCCCTATCTCATGGGTGCCAAGGTCATAGTTCATATAGACCATGCAGCACTCCACTACTTGATGACAAAGAAAGATTCCAAAGCTCGGTTGATGAGATGGGTTCTATTGCTTCAAGAGTTTGACGTTGAGATTGTTGATCGGAAAGGGTGTGAAAACCAAGTGGCGGACCACTTGTCCCGCTTGGAGGAAGAAGGGAGGCCCCTTGATGGATTGGAAATTAATGATTCATTCCCTGATGAGCAACTCCTCTCGGTATCTATGAATGGCATGCCTTGGTTTGCGGATGTTGCCAATTTTCTTGTGACCGGTATTGTCCCGTGTGAGCTCTCTTCTAACCAAAGGAAGAAGCTTAAACGGGACAGTTTGGACTACTATTGGGATGAGCCTTACTTGTTCAAAATCTGTAATGATGGGGTGATCCGGAGATGTGTTCCGGAAGAAGAGCAACTGAATATTTTGGAGGCTTGTCATTCCTCTCCCTATGATGATCATCATGGTGGGGCGAGGACAGCTTCAAAGGTGCTTAGTTGTGGTTTTTATTGGCCTACTCTGTACAAGGATGTGGGTGAGCTTGTGAAGAGATGTGATGAGTGTCAGAGAGCAGGTGGAATTTCAAAAAAGGATGAAATGCCTCTCACCACTATTCTTGAGGTTGACATATTTGACGTGTGGGGCATTGACTTCATGGGACCTTTTGTGAGTTCACGTGGCAACACGTACATTCTAGTGGCCATTAATTATGTTTCCAAGTGGGTTTGAGACCGTGGCTTTACCCAACTAACGAGGCCCGGAGTGTGGTGGCTTTTCTCAAGAAAAATATCTTTACTCGGTTTGGTCACTCCTAGAGCAATCATCAGTGATGCGGGTTCTCATTTCTGCAATAATTCATTTGACACTTTGCTTGCAAACGGTATGGTGGCCAATCACAAAGTTTCAACCCCTTACACTCCTCAGGCCTAGTGGGCAAGTTAAGGTCTCCAACACGGGAGATAAAGAGCATATTGTCAAACGACTGTCAATGCAAATAGGACTAACCTAGTCAAGAAACTGGATGATGCTTTGTGGGCTTACAGGACTGCTTACAAGACTCCGATTGGTGTTTGGGAAAGCCTGTCATCTCCCGTTGAGTTAGAACACAAGACAATGTGGGCTTTGAGGAAGCTAAATCTTGAGTGGGATGTTGCAGCAAATCTCCGTGTGGAGCAAGTCAATGAGCTTGATGAGTTCCGGTTTCATTCTTACTCCAGTGCGTCCTTGTATAAGGACAAGATGAAGTACTTACATGACAAGTATGCTCGTAGCAAAGAGTTCAAAGTGGGTGATTTGGTTCTCTTGTTCAACTCCCGATTATGACTGTTTTCGTGAAAGCTCAAGTCAAAACGGAGTGGACCTTTTGAGGTGGTGCTTGTGACTCCGTTTGGTGCTCTTTATTTGAAAAACAAAAGTGGTGAAATCTTCAGAGTTAACGGGCGCAGAGTCAAGCACTATCTTGACAAGTTTGGTGACAGCCACGTGGTGGCAATGATCCATCTCAAGTAATTGATGGTAACCTGCGTCGTGCCGCGACGTTAAATCAAGCGCTTCTTGGGAGGCAACCCATGTGTTTTTCTTCTTCTTCTTTTTTTTGATTTTCTTCTTAGTGTAGGATTTGATTTTGGACTAACGTGTTGTGAGATGTGTGTAGGGATGTTTGATGTAGTATAGGACTAAGCTGGGAAAAAATTGACACTCTCTAAAGTTTGGACCGCTGCCACGCTGCATTTTTCGCGGTCAGCGGTGGCTTACCGCTGTTGCGGAGCATTTTTTGCGGTCCGCGATGGTCTCAAAACTGCAGCCCTTCTGAACTTCACAACTGCGGTCCGCGGTGATTTACTGCGGCCGTGGTAGGTAAGACTCTATGGGCCCCTGGGTAATTTCTATAAATAGGCGGTCATTAAGCCTTTTACACTTTTTGATCATTTTACTCTCAAACAACATAAACACTGTTCATCCACGCCCTAGTTTGCACAGACACAAGCACTAGACTTCATTTTTCACCACTCGTCTCACATCTGGTAATTTCAATCAACCCTTAGTCTTTAATTTTGTAATTATTTGCTTCTAATTAATAGTTCTTACTTCTTCTTCTTCCTTTTCTTTAATTTTGATTTAGGGTTCCGTAGCAGTAATTAGATTAGGTTTAAAATAGTTAGAATTCATTACTAAACACCTAGTGGGATTGATAATGTTGATGATATTGCTAAAATGCATGAAAATTAGAAACCCTAGGTGCTGAGCCCTAATTTAACTCTCCGCGGCCGTGATGGATTTTCCCCGGTCTGCGATGATAAAGTTCAGAGAGGCACATTTGAGGGTCTGCGACCGTGATAGATTTTCTGCGATTCGCGGTGCACTTACCGCGGCCACGCTCCTTTTTTCGCGGTCCGCGATGCTACTAAATTAGAGAGTGGGTAGTCTGAGTCCCACACCTCTGCGGCCGCGATACATTTTCCGCGATCCGCGGTCTGCTGCTTTGTTCTTGCACTGTCAACTAATATTTTGCACTACTTCTTCTAGTATTTGCACTAACAAATTTCAACTGATTATACTTGCAGACAATGGTTAAATCTAGAGGAGGCGGTGACAAATAAAAGGGTAGAGCAAGGTCCTCCCGGGGTAGGGGACGGGGACAGATCAAACTGACCCCAGCAGTTCGGAAGTCAATTGGGGAAAAGAGGAAGAATATCAAAGCTGCAGATAGAGTTGCTTCCCAATCCACGGGAAGTGAGTATGTGCCCTCCTGGGAGGTCTCGAAGTCTGATTCAGTGCCTACTCATATTGCTGACTTCCCGAGAAGATTCCGTTTGAGAGATGAACCTACACCCCAGCCTCTCTTACTTCTCCTGCTGCCTCTTCTGCTGAGTCGTCTGATGGCTCAGCAACGGGTAGTGAGTCTTCAGCTTCAATCTCACCTACAGCTTCATCACCTGGACAGGATCCCGTAGATGATGAGGTACCGGATGAGGAGGGAGGGGGTGTGACCCAACCTGGGGGAGTGGAAAGAACAAGAAACCCTAAAGGGTGGCGAAGGAGGTTTGTTAGTGAGCTGGCATACCACAAGTTCCGGGAGTGGTGGCCTCTAAGGTCACTTATTCATGAGCGCCAGTTCATAGAGCGGGATCTCCTGCCTCACAACCCCAACGCGAAGCGGCATTTCAATGAGCGAATGGGATGGGATTACTTCACTAGTAAGGTTTGGGATGCCAATGAGCACTTAGTCAAGGAATTCTACGCCAATGCCTCCCACATCAAGAAGGATACAAAAGTGACTAAGGTGCGGAACTTGAAAGTGAAGTTTGATGGAAAAACAATCAATGAATACCTGGGCTTCAATGATGAAGATGAAACATTATACTTGGAAAAAGTGGCGTTGGATGAGGCATGCCGCCCGTGGTTGGCATCATACCTAGCTCTCCCGGATACCGCCCCTGCGTGGTTGACAGTAGGGGTTCCTATCTTGAGGAACCCCCTAAACTTTGAGGCGAAGGGTTGGGAGACTTTTGTATGTAGCAGGCTAGACCCCACTACCCATGAAAACACCTTGCCGGTCTCCCGGGCGATATTAGTGGCGGCTATTATGGCGGGGTTCCTGATCGCTGCCAACTCGACGCTACACCAAGGTAGGAAGAGCAGGTCACAATAGCTTTTACCCGAATAGTGGTCGGGGTCGATTTCCACAGGGAGCTAGTAGCGGAGTTGGATTTTCTGTCTAGTCTAGAGATATGTTTGTGCTCCTAATGTCACTTCAAACATTCTTGGTTTTTGATTTTTTATAACTACTATGATAAAGCTAATGATTAACTCTAAATTATGCTACTAGAATATTGCAAAGTTGTATCTAATGGGAAGAAAGACACTAGGGTCGTGGCATTGCCTAGGTGGCTAATTGACGGGTAGATGTTACTAAGAATAGATTGACATATTTGGGGCTTATGCTATAACCGTTGCACAATTGTACCCACTCTCACACCTCTCGGTAGAGAGAGTGATTTTGCCCAATTGACTCTCTCGAGACCAATTGGGTAGGCCAATAAGATCAAGCAAGTAGGGTTCAAGTAGGGTGATTACTCTCACGAGATTTAACCCGTTAATTTTGGGACTATCATTTCTCATGAGTCCATCCCAATTCCTTGTTGGGTCAATTTTGGGGTCATAAACTCTCTTTCTCAAGAAGAGTCAAACCCACAAAGCTTGAATTAGTGTTTGCAACCACCAATTCTTAAATAAAAACATAAAATCAACCCAAATAGCAAACACCCATAATCAATCTAACCCTAGATGGCAACACCCATCAATTACCCACTCTAGGGTTGAGCCACAACCCTAGCTAATGGGCTTAGCTACTCATGCTAGTTACAGAAATTGAAGAAATAGATGAAGAACTAAGCATATTAATTAATTGCTAAATGAAACTACAAGAATCTATCGTAAATATAGAGCAAAAGTGCCAAAAATGGCTACAAAATCGAGTCTCACGAGCGCAGCTATGTCTGGGATTATAAAACCTAACCTAAAAATGGTAAAATGTCCTATTTATACTAGGCTGGAAAAACTGGAGAAAAATACCCCTGCGGGGTCAGTGCGGGCCGCGCAAAATGGACCGCGGCCGCACTGGCTCTTGGACTTCAATTTAAGCTTCTCTGAACTTGAGGACCACGGACCGCGTGAAAGTGTACCGCGGCCGCGGTGGAAGTTGGTGCGGCCGCAAAAAAACGAGCGCGGGCCGCATTGCTTGGAACTGGCAAAATGTGAGCTCTCTGAATCTCTGCTCCGCGGACCGCACAAAAGAGTAGCGCGACGCGGAGCCTGACGGCAGACCGCGTGAGTCGTACCGCGCCCGCGTTGCTTCCAGCTTGAAAACGCCAAGTCTCTGAACCTCCTAGCGCGACCGCGTTACTCTTTTGTGCGGTCCACGCTAGGTTCTCTTTTCCTCAATTTACTTAGTCTTTGACACTTGAGCAGGTTTCACTCCTTTTTGAGCCGATCTTTGACATTCTGTCGCTTTGTCGATCAAACCTGCAATCAAGCGCAACTTGTGAGCATTTTGGGACTATTTTGTAGCAATTTATAACCATAGCATAGGCAAGTAGGGGCATAAAACATGTTAAAATCCCGACTTATCAACTCCCCCAAACTTAAACCGTTGCTTGTCCTCAAGCACACAAAATAAGACCCACCCCTTAAGGACAATCCAAGTAATTCCAGCTATCCTAAAGTAACCTCAACAAGCATCAATTGGGACTAACAATTGCCTTCAACACAAATGGATCATTAACAACATTCAAACCTTGAAAACTATGGATCAAGTGTGACACAAGAGCATCAAGAATTGACTCATTACAACAAGAACTCTCTCACTTACTTTGGTCGCTGTGGATCCCAAACTCATACATCCTCAACTCTCCCTAAGCAAACCTCACCTTTTAGAGTATACGCACACAAACCGAGGTTAATGGGAGTTCACTCGTCTCTCTCAAGGAAAGGTCACAAGTCCGGCTCTAGGTACCATATGCTTGACCCTCATGTAAGTATCCACTAATGCGAGTGTCATCCAACTCAAGATCATATAGGGTTTTTGTGGAGTTAATGTGAAGGCTTTTGGGTAAGGGTAGGATATGTTTTTGTTCAAGTGGGTTCAATCTTCCCTTAAGAACTTCTTTTGATTCATTGGCACAATTCACTTGACTCTTTGAGTCATTTCACCTCTTCATAGGGGTTAGAGAGACACTTCGTCACTCTTTCTTACGCAATTCAAAATATTTCTCCTTTTTCTACTTTTTCCACACCTTTTTCACTTTTGTTTTTCTTTGAATCCCTTTTTATTCTTTTTCATATTGGGCTTTCTTTTTGTCTTTTTCTTTTCTTTCTTTTTCATTGCCTTCCTTTTCTTTTTCTTTTGTACCTTTTTCCCTTTTTTGTTTCCTTTCTTGTCTCTCCCCCCAAACTTAGACTTTGCCATTGCTCAAGGGAAGATGTGGGTGCCAAGAGAGGGTAGAATTTAGAACGGGTATAGGCTTGTAGCATTGGTTCTTGAAAGAAGAAGGTTTAAGGCTCAAAAGGGTTAGCTAGGGATTATCTCATAGGTAGGCTATGGAATTGTTCAACTTATCATTTGGATCAAGGAGAGCCTATAATCACTTCTCGAGTCGAACTTCACTCAAAATTTCACCTCAACAAACATTCGGGGCAAGTTCTAGACCATTGGCTCGGGACTTGGACTCATAATTCAATTTCTCACCACACACACTCAAGGATTGCTTAAGACATAGAGTCGAGGGCCCACAACAACCTTAGATACGATTGAGCACACAATAGTCCCGAAAGACCATATGATGTTTGTTTGGTCAACTCAAGAGTCTCAAGGTCACTACTTTCACCATCCTAAACACAATCACTTGTCTTTGACCATGGCATCAAAGGCAAATGTGTTAGGCCCAAGTGAAGCTATGATTGAAGTACCCTTAACTAAAAACTACTAAAAACAAAAGAAAAAGCAAAAACGGACTCAAACCCTTAGGAAGGTTGTCACGCCATCCATCATCGGGAAGAGCCACCCGGTTCACACAATACTCTACCCTTGGAAAGAACCGTGGCCTTAAGAAAACCAAGGGCTTATTGAAAACGCCAAAAACAAAACAAAGGGCTGCGAGCCTATCTACGAAGCTAAAAATGAAATTTTTTTACGAACATACGAAAATAGAAAATAGAATGAATATTTACAATAGGGGATTAAAATATACAACGGGGATGAATATATACAAAAATGTAACTTAACTTTATATACAGACCAAAATAGAAGATAAAAAGTATGATAAAAGTATGTAAAGTTATATACATACCAAATAGAAAATCAACCAAAAACATAAACTGAGTCAACTAATATATACAATCATCCAGATAATCAACAAAAAAAGGTAGGGCACACCCCCACGAATAAAAGCTGGCATTGTCCCCAATGCCAACTATCAAAATAAGCATCAAAAAGTCACAAGAAAGGATATAGGGGCTCCCTAAGCTTGGTCCGTCTGCATGAGATCATCAGTGGTCCCCAAGTCCTCTGTATGTGCGGGAACCTCAGACTGGTTCCCGGTCACCTGCTGCTCAGCTGCTGGGACTGGGGCCTGTTCCTGGACCGGCTGGATGTTAGGTGCATCATGTGGCAAACTGGATGAGGCCTCCTGTGGGGCTGCCACCTCAATAACTGCATCAGCTGTACTGGGGAGCTTCATCTTCTTCCTTGGCTGCCTAGGTGCCTGCTCCTGCTGTGGCTCTGCTACTGGTGCTGCTGGGGCTAGGGTTGGGTCCCCGAATAGCAAGTCTAGAGGCATTTGGTCTGCCAATAGCTTGTCCACATCTGTCCTGGGCTGTTTCACAGACTCCTTGGAAGCCCGTGATCTCCTCATCTTCTTGTGCTCCTTGGCAAGCTCCTTCAGAGCCTTGCCATGTGACTCCACTACTGTAGACAAAGTAGCCTGTGTCTTCATAATCTTTTCCTAGTTCTCCAGGAGCTTCTTCAGAGTGTCCTCAATGGACTGAGGAATCTGAGCTGGCTGAGGTGCTGACTGGGTCTCAATGGTGGAAGACAATGTAGACAACTTGGATGTCGCAGCTGACATCCAGTTGTTCAAACTGGCCAATGTCTGGCTCAACTGATGGGTAGTGAAAGGATGAGCCCGGGAAGATGGAACCCCCGAGCCAGCTGAAGTACTGGGACCAGCAGCAGAGGAAGGACCTGGAGGCAAGTCCTCAACTGTAGTGGCAGCAGGCATGGTGGAAGGCTCGGTAGAAGGCTCTACCGCAACTGGCTCCTCAGACTGGCCAGTTGGGGCAGAGGCGGGTGGTTGGTAGCTCTTGTGTTTAGGGTTGTCCGGACCCTGCACACTGTACCAAGAGTAAGGAGCCACAGGCTTGGTCTTGACATCATATCTCTTCTTCTCCACCTCCAGGTCCCGGAAATACATTGAAAGGGTGTTGGGAAAAGGGTAATTCCGGTCATGCTCTTGCCCCACAGCAGAAATCACACGGGACATCACATTGCCCACATTGATAGGGTACCCGGCCATAATAGATGCAACAAGAACAGCCCGGGTAAGTGGAATAGTCTGATCGTGGTTAAAAGGGTCAAGCCAACTGCACAAGTCAACCACCCCCGAGCCTCAAAGTTGAAGGTTTTCCGGTATATTTTTCTCCCTGCCTGCAACCACCCTGGAACAGTACCTGGGATTGCTAAGTACTGGGCCAACCAAGGACGAACTTCCTCACCCGTCCCTAACTTGGCCAGATATAGAGACTCATCTTCATCCCTGAACCCCAAATACTCATTCAGAGAATTTCCATCAAACAACACCGTTTTGTCTCTAACTTTGGTCACCTTAGTATCCTTGACGATGTGGGCCACATTAGAGTAGAATTCCCTGACCATGTGCTCATTTGCATCGATGCACGTCTCCATGAAAAACTCCCAGCCCTTTCTAGTTCTAAACTCCCTCTGCATATTAGGGTTGTGGGGTAAGAGGTCATTGTCAATAAAGCTCCTCTCCGGTATCAATTTCCTCACCGGCCACCACTCTCTAAACTTGTGGTAAGCCACTTGGCTCACGAATCTATCTTCCTACTCTTCGCCTTTCCTAGTTCGTGCAATTCCCCCAATCTGAGGCTCACCACCCTCATCGCCGCCTGCACTCTCCCCAGATAATGAAGCTTTGGGGGAGGTGGAGTAGTTCCCACTACCTGCTGCTGACTCGTCAGATGAATCAGAAACTACATTTACCGATCTTTTGATGGTGGGTGATGCTGGAGGGGTATCAGTTAGGTGGAGGGGGTTGGTTGTGTGAGTTGGGACTGAATCTGAGGAGATGTCCTTGGAAGGCACATACTCACTCCCCGAGGAATGAGAAGCAGCCTTATCAGCAGCTCTTATCAGTTTTTGGGTCTTTTTGATGTTCTCCTGAGCCTGGGGAGTGAGTTTTGCTATTCTCTTGCCTTTACCCCCTCGGGAGGAACCACTTCTCCCGGGTTGTTGTCCCTTGCTTCCTCTTTGTTTAACCATTATCTGCAAACACACGCATCTAACATTGTTAGTTTAAGCACAGGCAGTGAAATAGGTGAATGAAAAAATTGCAGACAACAGTTGAAGAACACAGTTGCAGAAACATG